>NW_007733537.1:98923-106518 GCF_000696425.1 Galeopterus variegatus
CTTTAAAAAAAAAAAAAAAAAAAAAAACACCTCTGTTTTTGGTAAACTTTTCTTTCTAGCACTTCCTCACTCTGTGCTGGGGCCACAACCTAGTTCTATTGCTGAAAGTGGCTAAAATCCAAGGTGTCAGGAAACACCAGCCTGCAGGCATGATGAGCCCAGAT
The DNA here is from genome assembly GCF_000696425.1 of Galeopterus variegatus. Taxonomy (NCBI): domain Eukaryota; kingdom Metazoa; phylum Chordata; class Mammalia; order Dermoptera; family Cynocephalidae; genus Galeopterus; species Galeopterus variegatus. Next base: position 99,088 of record NW_007733537.1, read on the forward strand.
CCTGTGAGGTCTGTGCTGGGAGGGGCGGGAGAGCACTGAGAGCCCTCTGCAGGGTGCGCTGAGCTGAGAGGAAAGCCTGCTGTTTACCCTTCCCACTTCCCCACCTCACCCCCAGTTTCACAGTTCCCAGGGGATCTATGAGGAGCTTGGTGCCTCTGAGTAACTGTGTATATGAAGGGAAAAGGTTAAGAGTTTGGGGGTCCCAAGAAGACAGTCAGTCATAAAAGGAGTCCAGTCAAAGCCTGGAACAGTGGGAACAAAGGAGACAGGCCATCTCTGGAGTCTCAGGTCCACCAGGGCCACAGCTCCTCCAGTAACAGCCTGCATTCCATGCACATCATCTTGTGGTAAGCAGGCTGTTAAACAATGCAGGTGCACAGGAGGGGTCCCTAACCCAGGGCCTCCAAGGTGTGACAGACAGCTGTTGTCTAGCCAGGAACCCTGAGGCAGAGCCCAGCCAGAGCTAGGCCCCTCTGACAGACGTGGACTGGGAGGGGGTCAAGAAAGAGCAGCAAGGGATTGGAGTGGGTAATAAGTGTGCTTTGGGAACAGTAGTGAGGTCACTGCTTTCAGACATGGTCCAAAGTTGAGTCACACCAGGCAAACCAGCTTCGATCATAAGCATCTATTTCATTTGAGCCAGAAGTCTAGACTTTGACCTGGAAGTCAGGAGGGAGGGGCTGGTGATGGGGAGGGCGCACACTATATGCCCCAGAGGGTTTTAGAAGCCCTCACAGTTTGGAGGGCTTGGTCCCTTATTTAGGTGCAGAGATATGTAAGAAAATATGGGCTCTGCTCCCTCCCATCACAGCCCCCACTATTCACACCCACCATAAACCCGCACCATCACATGCTCTCCCCATCATATTTTCGTCCTTTCTCCCTTCTATTCCAGCAATAGAAGCTGTCATGGCTGCCCTGGGGAGACAAGAGTTCATCTCTGTGGACCAGCTGTAGCAATAGCCACCTGGCAGCCAGAAGTGACCAAAGCCGAACTCTGGGATGTAGTGGCTCAGGCTTCCAGCACCATGGCAAACAAGCTTGCAGATAATTATGAGCGCACAATTGTCTCTCTGCCTCCCCACACCCTCCACCTCAGAATAGAGCAATTCATGAGGATTCCCAAATTAGCACGGGAAGCTGAATTTGCAAAGCCTGGTGAGTGTAATGCGTCTGGATGGGGGAGTCGCGGGAGGCTGGATAGCAGCCCCTTAGATAGCCTCACCTATCGTGTGCAGAACCTTCCACCCTCCGCCCAAAAGGCCACCTTCAAGGACTGAGCCATGCTAGAGGTTCAGGTCCAGGACTTCCCAAACAAGGAGCTGGGGAGTGGGCCTAGGCAAGTAGACCCTCAGGGCTCCCCCAGGTGACCATGGCCCTGATCATGAAGGCTGTAGGTGATGTCTTCCCATAGGTCGTCGAGACGGGCCTGCAGCTTGCTCAGGGCCTTGCCACTGTCCATTTGTCGGAACTCGTGCGCAAAGGCGCCGGGGCCTGGCGGGGGTGGCGCCAGCTGCAACTGGACCTCCTCAGTCTCCTGGTCGATGGCACGTGTGAAGGCTGCAATCTGCAGGAAGGTGTCACGGCGGAAAGCCTGGAGTCGCTGGCGCACCTCCTCGGAGAGCACCTGCGGATCGGGGCCGGCCCCCTCGGCCCCATCCGCGCTGGTGCTGACAAAGGTGCTGAGCCCTTCGCGCAGCTGGTCCAGGTTCTGCTGGATGCGCGCGTGCAAGGCCTTGGCCTTGAGCGTGAGTTTGCGCGAGAGCACCTGCACGCAGCGGCTGAGGCGCGAAGGACTGGCGGCAGCATGCGGAGCCACCTTGCGGTGCAGCTCCTGCACGTGGCGTCCGATGCCCGTCACCAGGCGCTCGGCGTAGGGGTGGAAGAGCTCCTTGATGCGGCGGGTGTGGTGCGCCACGCGGCTCTGCAGTTCCTGCAGCAGGCCCCGAGCCTCCTCCACGCCCCCCAGCAGCTGGGCCTTGGTGTCTTCTCCAACCACGCGCAACTGCTCCTGCAGCTCCTGGGCGCGCTGGGCCACCTGCCCCATCAGCTCCATCGTGTAGGGCTTCAGCCGCCGCCGCAACTCCTCCATGTTCCAGCCCACGAGCTCGTGCACCTCTGCCATGAAGGGCTCCAGGCGTGCCCTCACCTCCGCCAGCTCCCCTTGCAGCTGCTGCCGCAGGCCCACCGGGTCCTGTGGGAGCCGAAGAGGCTCCCTCCCCTGCCCACTCAGAGGGCCCAACTTTTCCAGGAACTTGTCCATATTATTGAGGTCTTGCTCAAGGCTGTCTTTCAGGCTCCTAGGGAAGGGGACAGACATCCAGCCCATCAGACTGCGCTCATCATCTCCTTTGCCCCAGAGACATCGCCCACTGATTCTCTGGGGAAACCGAGGATGTAGGGCGTTGATCCTAGAGCCGGGGGCTCTACTACTAACCCCACCACCACCACCACCAACTGCAGCTCCTCACACACAAAGCACAAACACATCGCACGTGCCAATTCAGACCTACAACACTGTCCAAGGAGGCACAAATGCACCAAGACTCTCACACCATCCTTTCATTCTGGGGACCGCCAAGGGAGTCGTCTGTGGCTGACTCAAGGTCGGTCCCACGCCTCAGTGGGCAAGAGGGCAGCAGCTGTCGTGAGGACAAGGCAAGAGCTGCAGGCAGAGGGCGCTAAAGAGCCCAGCACGGCCGGGGTAGACGGCAGAGCGAGCCCCGCTGGGTTTCTGTCCCAGAGGGGACCGCGGAAGTTGAGGAATGAGAGGCAGCGCATCATCCCATGGCCCGGCCGCCTCCTCGTTTCGCCCGCACCCCTTGCCCTGGCCACTCACGCGGGCTCCTGCGCCACCTTCTGCTGCTGGACCTGCTCCACCCTGCCTTTGTCCCCGCTGCTCTGGCTGAAGTGGTCCCAGAAGACTTTCCGAGCCTGGGTGGCTGGAAACGCTGCGGAGAGGGATGGAGTGGTTAAGGGCTAGGTTCTCCTCCCCCGAGGTGGACAGACCCCTCAGTCCAGCCTCCACCCACACCCCACACTGAAGTCAGGGCTGGAGACCCACCTGAGAGGAGGGCCACAGCCCAGGTGAGAATCGCAGCCGTGCTTGCCATTATCGATTCTGAGATGGAAGGTAAACGGAGCCCTGGTTAGGGTGAAGAAGCAAAGGGAGGGACACCTCCCAGGGGACCCCAAATCCTTTTAACCCTTCCTTGGGGTGTAGGAAGCACAGAGATGTTGGGGCTTAAGATGGCTGCCTTAGGTGAGTCAGGGAGGCTGGGAAGGAAGGGGTGTCTTCCTCTGACGTCGTGGGAGGCTGCTCCTTTCTCACCTTAGGCATACAGTAGGGAGAGTGGAGCTCTAACCACTTTGCAAAAGTTTCCTCACCATCATCTTCCCCAGCCCTCAGCCCCCAGATCCCAGGAGCAGCTAGCTCCCTAGGCCACCTCTGCCACCACTCCCTTGACCACCTATCTAGGAGCAGCCCATTTCATAGACAGGAAAACTGAGGCATACCAAGGGGGAAGAAGCAACTCTGCCAAAGGATCTTAGTTCCCACCCCCAGCTCTCTCCTGAGACCTCCCTCAATCCCCTCCCTTATGACTTCGACCCCCATCTCTCTGTCCCGGCTGCTCACCTGCTCAGTTTTGGGCACAGAGAGCAGACATTCCGCTTTATACTCCAGGGGCCTGGACCTCTGGCAACAATTGCTCTGAGTAAATACCACGTGGAGGTTCAAAGAAGGCTGACCTCAGCTGCCTCCCAGCACTTACCTCCTGCCCCCTTCCTGGCACCCAGAGGGTTAACGAGTGCCCTGGTATCAGAGGGCTGTCCCAGTAGAGAAATGCTTCCTGAAAAGCTTTACTGGGAGTGAAGCTGAACTCCTCACCCAGTTCTCCCCAAAACCTATGACCTTCAACCTGCCCGCTGACCTGCTGGCTGGCCTGCCAGTAGAGATGAGCCTGTTTATCTGCTGAGGACCCTGCTCTTACTCAATTACCTGAAGGCATGTGCCCCAGCCAGCCAGATAAGGATAGTATCCAGCCACCAGCCAGACCTGAGAAGACCTTGGCATCTCCACCACAGGCTACTCAGGCAGCCTGGGGAGAGCCGGCATTTACAAGGTTAAAGACCCTCTCGCCTCCTGCTTTATGAAACAATCCCAGAACAAGCACTGGAAGCCAGGCAGGATGATGAGAGGTAAGAGACACCTGGGCCAGGGACTCTGGAATTGGAGCAAGATAAGGATTCTCCTCCCCAACACCCCCCAAAGGCTGAACTCCACCTACAGGCCCTCTGAGGAGGAATATTAGTTTGTTTTCAGTTGCTTATAACAGAATACCTGAAACTGGATAATGTATAAAGAAAATGTTACAGTTTTGCAGGCTGGGAAGTCCATGGTCCAGGGAACACATCAGGTGAAGGATTTCGTTTTGGTGAGAGCTCCCTACGGGGTCCCATGGTGATGCAGGCAATCGCATGGCGAGAATGTCAAGAGCTCTTTTGTGTGCTCTCCTTTTAAAGCCACCAGTCCATGCCCATGACAACTCACTAAACCATTAACCCATTACTCCACAAATGGATTAATCCATTCATGAGGGCACAATCCTCATGATCCAATCACGTTTCAAAGGCCCCACCTTTCAAATATGTAATAGGATTTCCCACCCTCTTAACACTGTTACAATGAGGGTCAAGTTTCCAATACAGGAAATTTTGTGGGACACATTTGACCTATGGCAGGAGGAGAACTTTAGAGTCCCAATTTTTCTCCAGTGACATGCCCATTCCGTATACTTATACACACACATTGATAAACTCCTGATTCCTGCTCCTAAATGTATCTCGAATCAATTCCCTTTCCTCTATTTCCACCACTGTCACAGCCCCAGTTGTCTCTCACCTTGATTGCATTCATAACCTCCAACAGGTCTCTCTGCCACAGTCCTGCCCGTTCGATCCATCCTCTATTGTGGCTCATCCCAACACATTAGCAGTCTCATCTCCTGCCACACAGAACCTTGGCATTCCCTGAGCACATAACCTCTTCCAGGACCCTGAACCTCTGAACATGCTATTCCCTCTGCTTGAAATAGTCTATCCCCTGGTGAATGTATATATTTTTTTCCAGATTTAGTTTGTATTAGTTAGGATAAGGAAGTGACCAAAAAAAAAGAGAAAGTTGAACATGCTATTCCCTCTGCTTGAAATAGTCTATCCCCTGGTGAATGTATATTTTTTTTTCCAGATTTAGTTTGTATTAGTTAGGATAAGGAAGTGACCAAAAAAAAAGAGAAAGAGACTATCTTAAATAAAATAGAATTGTATTTCCCTCTTATGTAAATATAGACCAACCAGGGCTCCTTCTGTCTTGTTGTTCTATCATCCTCAACATCATGTCCAAGTTTCAGCTGCTCCAGCTCCAGCCATCAAGTCCATCTCCCAGCCAGCAGGAAGCAGGAAAAGGAAAAGGGCATATTTTCTCCCTTTAAATACATATCCCAGACCTTGCTCTTACCACTTCTACTGATGTCCCACTGGTCCAAACATAGTCACATGGCTACACCTAGCTGAAAAGGAATGAAGACTTTATTCTGGGTGGCCGCCTGCCCAGCTGAAAAGGGCTGTATTACTCTGGAAGAAGAGAAGAGTGGATTTAGGAGGACAATAGTAGTCCTTCTGCACAGCTCTGATATCTTTCTGAATGCCCTCTCCTACCACATTAATCACATAACACTTTGTATATTCCTTTGTTATAGCACTTACTATCTTGCAGTGCAATGACTTGCTGACATGTCTGAGAGCTCTTTGAGTGCAGGGCTTTGTCTAATTCATCTCTGTGTTCTCCACTTTATTTGGCACAGCACCTAACATATGGAAAGTTGAGCAATCAAATTCATCCATTCAGTGGATTAAGGAAGTGAAGGTTGGGAAGGTTAAGTGACTGCTCTACAGCAGTCCAGAATCCCATGTTCCTTCTGTCCTGAGGCCCTCCCATCCCTGTGTGTTGCCTTTGTCCACATAATCCAAGATAGCTTACCACATGTCCACATCCAGCCACTAGAGAGGGAAGGAGCAGGAGGGGCAAGGGAGGATACTCTCCTTTTAAGAGCAAAATCCTAACTTCTTCTCCCATCACATTGGTCAGAACTAGTCACACTAACTGTAAGGGAGGCTGGGAAATGTCATCTTTATTTTTAATGGTCATGAGCCAAGTGCCCAGTGCACAGTTAAAAGTCAGGGATTCTAAAAATAAATAAATAAATAAAAGTCAGGGATTCTAACCCTCATACACTGCTGGTGGGAATGTAAAATGGTACAGTTGATTTGGAAAACAGTTTGGCAGTTCTTAAATGGTTAAACATGGAGTTACCCTATGACCCAGCAATTCCACTCCCAGGAATAAAACCAAGAGAAATGAAAACATACATCCACACAAAAACTTGTACATGAATGTTCACAGCAACATTTATTAATAATAGTCAAAAACATGGAAACAACCTAATGTCAACCAACTGATTAATGGATAAACAATATGTAGCATACCCATATAATGGAACGTTATTTGGCAATAAAAAGGAATGAAGTACTGAAAAATGCTACAACCCAGATGAACCTTGAAAACATTATACTAAGTAAAAGAAGCTACTAACAAAAAAAACACATAATGTGTGATTCAGTTTACATGAAAGGTCCAGAGAAGACAAATCTACAGAAACAGAAAGTAGATTAGTGGTTGCCTAGGGCTGAAGTGGAGGGTGGGGTGGGGAGAAATGGGGTGTGCTAATGGGTGTGGGGTTTCTTTCTGAGATGATAAAAAGTTCTAAATTTAGATCATGTTGATAGATGTGCAAATCTGTGAAATACTAAAAACCATTGAATTGTAGTGAATTGTATGCTATGTGAATTATATCTCCATAAAGATACTTTTTAAATAATGGGTTCTATAACTGAGAAAGAATAGGCGGGGTGGACTTCAGCTTCTGCCACACCAAGGAAGCAAAGCTTTCAAGAGTAAAGAATTAATGGCTTCCCACCATGGCAGATTGAGCTGAGCTGAGGTCATGTTTTCAATTCTTTTCTATCTCTACCCTTAAAAGGAGCATTTCTGGCCACTTTATACCCATTGGGATGGCTATTATTTAAAAAAAAATTTTTTTTAACAGAAAATAACAAGTGTTGGAGAGGATGTGAAGAAACTGGAACCCTCGTTCACTGCCGGTGGGAATAAATTTTTTTAACAGGAAATAACAAGTGTTGGAGAGGATGTGAAGAAACTGGAACCCTCGTTCACTGCCGGTGGGAATGTGAAGTGGTGCAGCTGCTGTGGAAAACAGTGTGGTGGTTTCTCAAAAAATTAAATGTGGGGTCGGCCCGGTGGCGCACTGCTACAGTGTGCCACTTGGGAGCGCGGCGGCGCTCCCGCCGAGG
>NW_007733537.1:106994-107408 GCF_000696425.1 Galeopterus variegatus
AAAAAAAAAATTAAATGTGGAATTATCATATGATCCAGCAATTCCACTTCTAGGTATATACCTAAAGGAGTAGAAAACAGGGACTGGAACAGATATTTGTACACCCATGTTCATAGCAGCATTGTTCACAATAGCCAAAAGGTGGAAACAACCCAAATGCCCATTGACAAAGGAATGGATAAACAAAATGTGGGATATATGTACAGTGGAATGTGATTTAGTCTTGAAAAGGAATGAAATTCTATTACATGCAATAACATGGATGACCCCTGAAACAATATGGTAAGTGAAATAAACCAGTCACAGACATTGTGATTTCACTTATATGAGGGTACGTCAAAAAGTTTGTGGAAAAATGAATTTAAAAATAATACAAATCTGGGCCGACCCCGTGGCTCACTCGGGAGAGTGCAG
>NW_007733537.1:108538-109079 GCF_000696425.1 Galeopterus variegatus
AAATGAATTTAAAAATAATACAAATCTGGGCCGACCCCGTGGCTCACTCGGGAGAGTGCAGCGCTGGGAGTGCAGCGGTGCTCCTGCCACGGGTTCGGATCCTATATAGGGATGTCCGGTGCACTCACTGGCTGAGCGCGGTGCGGACGACACCAAGCCAAGGGTTGCGATCCCCTTACCAGTCACAAAAAAAAAAAAAAGCAAAAATAAATAAATAAAAATAATACAAATCTTTCCATGAACTTTTTGAAGTGCCCTCATATGTGGTATCTAGGGTAGTCAAATTCATAGAGACAGTAAGTATAATTGTGGTTTCCGGGGACTAGGGGGAGTAGGGAATGGTGGGGAGTTATTGTTTAATGGGTACAGGATTTCTGTCTGGGAATATGATAAAGTTCTAGTGATGGATAGTGCCAATGTTATGCAACAATGTGAATGTACTTAACGCCACTGAAATGTAGACTTAAAAATGGTTAAAATGGGGAGCAAGATGGCGATGGGTCTGGAGTGAGCGTGCCAGAGGACAGAGCGAGCCTGTGAA
>NW_007733538.1:0-94946 GCF_000696425.1 Galeopterus variegatus
TGTTTGTTTGTTTTTTTGTGTGTGTGTGAGAGTGTGTGTGTGTGTGAATGAAATACTGCCATTTGCAACAACATGGATGGACCTTGATAGAATAATATTAAGTGAAACGAGTCAGGCATTGAAAAAGAAATACTACATGTTGTCACTTATTGGAGGGAGCTAAAGGTGAATGAATCAATTCTCACACATACATACACACAGACACACTCTCACACACACAAAACAAACAAACAAACAAACAACAACAACAACAACAACAAACAAAAAATCGGGGGGGGAGAGGAAGATATAACAACCACAATTTTTTTTTGAAGTTCTTACAACAAGAAAATGGAGGGGACACACCTGGGTGGGAGGGGGGAGAGGGAGGAGGGAGGGAGGTTTCGGTGATGGGACACAATAATCAACTACATTGTATATTGACAAAATAAAAATAATACTAATAAAAAAGAAGCTGCAGATATTTTTCAAAGGAAAACATACAAATTGTCAAAAGGTACATGAAATATTCAACAGCAATAATCATTCAAGCAATGACTAGAGAACTACCACTCTCTAACCAACTGAGCAATCCCACTTCTCTTTATATACCCAAAGTAAAGAAAACAAGTATTCCAATTTTAAAAAATGGGCAAAGGTGCTGAATATACATTTCTGAAAGGAAGATATACAAATGGGTAACATACACGTAAAAAATGCTCAATATCACTCAGCATCAGGGAAATGCAAATCAAAACCACTTTGAGATACCATCTCACCCCAGTGAGACTGGCTATTATCAAAAAGACAGAGAATAACAAATGTTGGTGAGGATGCAGAGAAAGAGGAACCCTACTACTCTGTTGGTGGGAATGTACATGAGAGAAGTCATGCAAAACAGTACAGAGGCTCCTCAAACAACTACAGATAGAACTGCCATATGATCTAGTAATCTCATTGTTGTGTTATGTACCCAAAGGAATGGAAATCATCATGTCAAAGGGATAACTTCATTCCTATGTTTATTGTATCTCTATTTACAATACCAAAGAGTTGGAAACAACCTAAATGTCCATCAACAAATGACTGGATGAGGAAAAGGTGGTATATATACATAATAGAGTACTACTCTGCCATAAAAAAATAATAAAATTCTGCCATTTGCAGGAACATGGGTGAGCTTAGAGAAAATTATGTTAAATGAAATAAGTCAGGCACAGAAAGAGAAGTATTGCATATCCTTACTCATAAGTGGGAAGTGAAAGGAAAGAAAGAAAGAAAGAAAGAAAGAAGAAAGAAAGAAAGAAAGAAAGAAAGAAAGAAAGAAAGAAAGAAAGAAAGAAAGAAAGAAAGGAAGGAAGGAAGGAAGGAAGGAAGGAAGGAAGAAAGAAAGAGAAAGAAAGAAAGAAAGAAAGAAAGAAAGAAAGAAAGAAAGAAAGAAAGAAAGAAAGAAAGAAAGAAAGAAAGAAAGAAAGAAAGAGAAAGAAAAAATCACAATACATTGAACTTAAAAAAAAGGGGGGAACAGAACTTTTAATATTAGAGGTGAGAAAGGTGGAGGGGGAGAAAGGTTAGTGAGAAATTAGTTGAGGGTCACAATAAGTGATTACATTTTGTAAACATGAGTATACTAATTATCCTGATTTTATCACCACATTTTGTACACATGCACTGATATTCAAATCTGTACCCTAGAAATATAATCAATTATGTTACAATGAAAAAAAATCAGGAAAACCCCCCACAAAGGAATGGAAATCATTATGTTGAAGGTATACCTGCACGCCCATGTTTATCGCAGCTCTATTTACAATAGCCAAGATATGGAACCAACCTAAATTTCCATTCATGTATGACTGGATAAGGAAAATGTGGTATACATACAATGGAATACTACTTAGCTGTGAGATAGAATGAAATTCTGCCATTCACAGCAACATGGATGACCTTAAAAAAATTATTTTTAGTGAAATAAGACACACAGAAAAAGAGAAATACTGCATATCTTCATTCATAAGTAGGACCTGAGATAGATAGATAGATAGATAGATAGATAGATAGAGATGAGAGAGAGAGAGAGAGAGAGAGAGAGAGAGAGAGAGAGAAGTACAATAAAATGTTGAAATTTCAGAAGGAGAGAACAGACCTATAGTTACTAGACATAGGAAAGGGGGAGGCGGAAGTGGGTTAGGGAGTACCTGGGTAAGGGGCACAGAGAATAATTATGATTTGCAATGATAAACATGCTAATAATATTGATTTGATCAGTACATACTGTACACAAATACTGATAGTCAATTCTGTACTCCATGAATGAACATAATCAATTATTTTTCAATTCAAAAATTAAATTAAAAAATAAAGTTCAATGAGTAAAATATTATAAGAAAAGAAGTTGGATGCTGTAAAAAAATAATAGAGCCAGAAATTGTAGCTGTCATAAGCATATATGTACCTAAAAATATAGTTTCAAATAAAAAAAAAATTTAGGAACTACTGAGAGAAATCAATAAATTAACAATCATGGTTAGAAAATTTAACACACTACTCATAAAAACTTTCCTGTACATCAAGAATGAAAATGAAAAACAGCAAAACAGAATATCTAAAAATATATCATTTATTATCTCACATTTTATGCGAAATATAAAATTTATATTCTTGAGTAATCTGACATCATTTATAAAAATAGATGATGTGATAAAACATAAAGTTAATTTCACTTAGCCAAAGAGTTAATGCTGTATAAAATTGTTTTCTGATTATTATGCAATAAATTTAGAAATCAGTAACAAAATGATGGCTAAAAATTCCCATATATCTCTAAATTACCCTTTGATTCAAGAGCAAACAAAGGATGTATGTCGTACAAACTGAACTCATGGAGCTCATGGAGAGGGATACAAAAATTAGGCTGGGGAGGCAGGCAGAGTTAATAGCATGCAGGTCCTTGTACACCTGATTAATGAGCTTTTATACAAAGAGACTTGAATTTTGCTCTTCTGCTACTGAATGGTGCAATTTACTCTAGAGCACTCAACTTTCTTCTTTATTTGTTGCTTGAAAGTTCTTTCTTGTTTTTCTCTCCCCTCTTCTATATGTTCCATTTTCTTCCCATACCTTCGCCTTTCAGTTGACTTCTTTCCCTTTCCTTTCTTTCTCTCTTACCTCCTCCCCTCAATTTCTTCCACACTGCATTCTTGATTTATGGGTTCTTCTTATGTCTTAACACTCCTCCTTCATAGTTCAGCATGATATATGTGCGTGAAGGCTCTTTTCATGGGTAAGTGGACATCATTGTGTTTGAGGGTAGAAAGCATTCCAGCTGGATATGACTCATCTGTAGCATGTTTTTCTCAAATGACCAAACCACCTCAATTCCTCTTTTTTTTCCTCTCTCTCCCTTCACTCCACAGGCATAAATAATGAGGCACATATAGTCAACTCAGCTTACCATACCTGTCTGTATAGCAAGTGAGGAATATTTTCCCCCTTAGTATGATAGTATTTTAGTATGATTTTATTGATTTTACCTTAGGAAGACCTAAGGTAGAAACTCTGGCTTCTGTTGCTGTATAAGCATGGCATTAGCTTGCTCTAAAGAACTTGTCCAGCAAAGAACTTTCAAACTTTTATCACTGTTTCTTCTTTGGCACCATTTGAAAAATTGCTATTAGAGGTAAAGAGAAAATGAAGTGAGATGGGGGGAGTAGAAGAAGGGGTAGGGGAAAGGGAGGAAGAGAAAAGGAGAGAAGAGTAGAGGAAAAACAAAACTAAAACCTCACATCATGGTTCTTTGACATATTTCTCAAGGATGGGATTAACTTTGGATGCTGAGCATGATTAGAAACAGGCTCCCTTTGTGGTTCTATTCAGGCAAGGTTGATATTTTTCAATTCCACTCAACTATTCAGAATTGTTGTCATAGCCTTTTTCTCTTGTGCATTTCCTGTGTCTCATTCACTGGAATTCCAGGAATCATCTTACTTTGCTTGGTGTGATCCAATCATCATCTCTCCTAGAGCTTGACTTGAGAAAAAATTAGTTACTTTAAATTGTTTTGTTCAAGGCAGTGTCTTATACCTTATCATATCTTATTGTCTTTAAACCCTGACTTCCTCCCTAGAAAGCAAAAAAATTGAGCCAAGCAGATGTTTTCTTATCAAGAATTCATAGCAGATCTATTTAGCCCAAATTGGCATATCTCATTAACTGTCTCAAGGACACAGGCTGAATTGTCTTTGAAAAGGGATCTCAAAAAAACTCATCCTTTGAGGACATGAATTCCCAAGCAAGTGTTTTCCTAACGCTTTCCCTTCGCAGTGGAAAATGAACAGAAACAAAATCTGAGTTGTCACTGTCTATTTGAGCACTTTACTTGGTCTGAATTTCTGCAATGATTACTAATATCAGGAGTCATGTAAACCTGGGCCCAGGTGGGGAGAAAAATAAGGACAGGAAGGGACAATGTCCTGACTTATGTCTAGCTCTAATACTTAGTGAATAACTAATATCAGTACTTCCCATGCTAAGTGTTCTATGTACATTTTATTATTTATTAATCCAACAGCCTATAAGATATATAGTATTATTACACCTCTTCTATTTTTCATATGAGGAATCTGAGGCATAAAAAGATAAAAAACAGTGTTCAAGTGGCGTAGCTAATAAGCAGCAGAGATAAGACTAAAAATCAGTCTTGTGTAACTCTGATCCCATAATTTTCTTCTTAATTATGCCACATGATTGATCCAGCATCTAACACACTCATTGGCACATAATAGGTGCTGAGTAAATGACCAAATTAATAATTACAGCTAAGACGAAGTATTGCTAGCTAGTTAAGGATTCTGAATGAACACAGCTCTATTATTGTATATCTGAATTTATGTCATGTCTCCCACACTTTCCTAAGGTTGCCAAATGGCAGGTTTAATTTAATTATTGTAAATTAAAGGGAATTAAAATCAATTGGATTCTGACTTTGTGATATTTTCATGAGGATTTTATGACACTCTTGAGAATACTCAGAGACTCTCGAGAATTTTTTATCTTCCTAAAATAATGCTTTCTTTTCTTACTTTTCTTTTCTTTTCTTTTTTTTTTACATTTCACTTGTTATGTGCTCCCCTACAGTTTATCAAATGAAATCTCAATATCAAGTCTTATATTTGAGGTGATTCACTATATGCACCATCTCTTCTGCTCATGTACTTTGGGGTTCCTATAGTACCACTACTGCCTCTTATCCCCACACACAATCACACAGCAAACACACTCACTTTCCACATTTCTTTCAGCCTTATTTAATGCCATTAACTGTGTTTAGAATGACTTTCCTCTTTCGTATTGATTTTTACTTGTAGATATCAATTTTTTTGCCACTACACATGGAATGCAATAAAATCCACATTTATTTATTTATGATTATTAAATCAAATTGAATCCAGTTTGAGCAAACACTAATCAAGTTTCATGTAAAGTTCAAAGTCAGTCATTTGGAATTTTCTCCTTCCTTATAGTTATATTAGAGTTCCAGGGGCTTTTGGGCATCCTCCCCCAATGCCAAGAATCATCATTGCCTTTAGCTTTTCCTTATAGTCACCTGGTGGTGGCAGCAGCCCAGTGACAGACTTTAAAAAAAGAGAAAATCTATGGAATGCTGGAAAAGGAATTCAAAATAACAATTTTAAGGAAACTCAATGATATACAAGAGAAGACAGACAGCTAATTCAACAAAATCAGAAAAATAATTTATAATATAAATGAAAAATTTAACACAGATAGACATTTTAAAAAGAACCACCCAGAATTCCTGCAGCTGAAGAATTCAATGAATAATAAAAAAAATACAGTAGAGAGATTCAATAGCAGATGAGAGAAAGCAGAAGAATTTCTAAACTCAAGGACAGGTCTTTAGAAATTAGCAGTTCAAAGAAAAAATGAATAAGAATAAAAAAAGAGTAACAAAAGCCTAGCATAAATTGTGAGACATCATTAAGTGGACAAATATTTGAATTATGAGCATTCACAAAGGAGAAGAGATGGAAAGTTATCAAAACATATTTGATGAAATAATAGCTGAAAACTTCCCAAGTCTTGGGATAAATATGGACATAGAGATCCAGGAAGCTCTAAAATCCACATGTAGGTTCAACCCCAAAATATCCTCTCCAAGGCAAATTATAATCAAAATATCAAATGTCAAAGACAAAGGGAGAATTCTAAAAACAGCAAGAGAAAAGCATCAGTTCACATATACTTGAATTACTATTAGACTAACAGCCAATTTCTTGACAGAACCTTTGCAGGACAGGAGATAATTGAATGAAATATTCAAAGTGCAGAAAGAAAAAAGTTGACAGCCAAGAATACTATACTAAGAAAAGCTCTCCTTCAGGAATGGAGAAAGAAAGTTTTTCATAGACAAGCAAAAACTTAGAAATTTATCACTTCTAGACTGGCCTTACAAGAAATGTTGAAAGGAGTTACACATCTGGAAATGAAAGGATGATAACTACCATAAAGAAAACACATAAAAAGACAAAACTTGCAGGTAAAGCAGATACACAAATCGGAAAGAGGAAAGGAAGTTAAACCTTCTGACTATAGAAAACTACCAAAATGCAATGATAACCAATAAGAAAGGAAGAAAGAAACAAAAATATACATAAATATACAAAACAATAAGAAAACAATCAACAAAATGACAGTAGGAAGTCCTCACTTGTCAGTAATAACTTGGAATAAATCCTCCAATTAAAAGGTACAGATTGTCTGAATGGATAAAGAAAAACAAGACATGACGATATGTTGCCTTCAAGAAACTCACTTTACCTGTAAAAACACCCATAGACTTAAAGTTATGGGATGAAAAAAATATTCCATGTAAACAGAAAACAGATAGAACAGACTTTAAGTCAAAAACTGTAAAAAGAGACAAAGAAGACCATTATATAATGTTAAAGATGTCAATTCAGCAAGAGGACATAGCAATTGCAAATATATATGCAACCAACATTGGAGCACTTAGATATATAAAGCAAATATCATTATATGTAAAGAGAGAAATAGAGTCTGATACAATAATAATTAGAGACTCCAACAGCCCACTCTCAGAATTGGAGAGATTAGCTAGACAGAAAATCAGCAAAGAAACATTTGATTTAAACTGCACTATAGACCAAATGTACTTAACAAACATTTACAGAACATTTCATCCAACAGCTGTAGAATATACATTCTTCTCATCAGCGCATGGACTATTCTGCAGAATTCACTATTTCGTGGGCCACAAAGCAAGACTTAACAAGTTTTAAAAAATTGAAATTATATTGGTATCTTCTCTGACCACAATGTAATAAAACTAAAAATAAATAGCAGGATTAACTCTTAATACTCAATGAGTACACACAGATTAAATGATAGGCTCATGAATGACTAATGTATCAAAGAAGAGATTAATAAGAAAATCAGAACATTTCTTGAAACTAATGAAGACAGAAACACAGCATATAAAAATCTGGCCTGATACAGCCACAGGACTACTAAGAGGAAAATTTATAGCAATAAATACCTATGTCAAAAAAGTAGAAAGATTTCCAAAACACAACTTAATGATGCATATTCAGGAACTGGAAAACCAAGGACAAATCAAACTCAAAACAAGTTAAAGAAAAAAAAAAGAGCAAAAATAAACAAAATGGAAACAAAAAGAATACAAAAGGCCAGTGAAGCATAATGTTAATTTTTTGAAGAGATAAACATATTTGACATGCCATTAGGTAGACTAGCCAAGAAAAAAAGAGGAAAGATTCAGGTAAATAAAATCATAAATGAAAAGAAAATATTACAACTGATACCATAGAAATATAAATGGCTATTAGAGATTAATATGAACAGCTATATGCCAACAAACTGAAAATCCTGGAAGAAACTGATAAATTTCTGGACACATACAATCTGCCAAGATTGAACTAAGAAGAAATGGAAAACCTGAACAGACCAATTATGAGTAATATGACTGAATTAGTAATAAAAGTCTCCCATTAAAGAAAAGTGTGGGACTGGATGGCTTCACTGCTGAATTCTACTGAACACTTAAAAAAGAATTAATACCAATTCTTCTCAAACTCTTCCAAAAAAATGAAGAGGAGGGCGTATTTCCAAATTCATTCTATAAAGACAGCATTATTTTGATACCAAAACCAGATGACACAACAACAACAGTAATGACAAGGTATAGGCCAATATCCCCAATGAACTTAGATGCAAAAATTCTCAACAAAATACTAGCAAACCTAGTCCAGAAGCATATTAAAAATGCCATTCAGCATGATCAAGTGGTGTTTTCTTCCCCAGAGATGCAAGGTTGGTTCAACATATTCAATTCAATAAACATGATACATCACATCAACAGAATGAAGAACAAAAACCATATGATAATCTCAATTGATGCAGCAAAAGCATTTGGTAAAATTCAACATACCTTCATGATAAAAACTCTCAACAGATTAGGTATAGAAGAAATGTACCTAAACACATTAAAGGCCATATATGACAAACTCACAGTTAATATCATACTTAATGGGGAAAATCTGAAAGATTTTCCTCTATAAACTGTAATAAGACCAAGATGCCTAATCCCTCCACTCTTATTCAACATAGTACTGGAATTCCTAGCCAGAGCTAGTCAAGGGAAAGAAATAAACGACAACCAAATTGGAAAGGAAGAAGTCAAATTGTCCCTGTCTGCCTAAGACATGATCTTATATATAGAAAACCCTAATAGCTATACCAAAAATCTCTTAGAACTGATAAACAAATTCAGTAAAGTTTCAGGATACAAAATCAACATACAAAAATCAGTAGTGTTTCTCTATATCAATAACAAACAAGATAAAAAAATCAATATACAATTTAATTTACAATAACTACAAGATAAAGCCTAGAAATTAATTTAAGGAGATAAAAAATCTCTACAAGGAAAATTATAACACAGAGATGAAAGAATTCAGAGGGGTCACAAGGAAATAAAAAGCATCCAATGTTCATGGATTGGAAGAATCAATATTGTGAAAATGAACATATTACCAAAAGTGATCCACAGATACAAAGCAATCCTTATCAAAAGGCCAGTAACATTCCTCTCGGAAAAAAAAAAAAATCCCAAAATTTGTGTGGAACCACAAAAAACCTCTAATAACCAAAGCAATCCTGAACAAAAAGGACAAAGTTAGAGCCATCATACTACCTTACTTCAAAATATACCACTAAGTTTTAGTAACCCAAATACCATGGTACTGGCATCAAAACAGATGCACATGCCCATGGAACAGAATAGAGAACCTAGAAATAAAGCAATATGTTTACAGCCAACTGATTTTTGAGAAAAATGCCAAGAATATTTATTGGGGAAATATAGTCTTTTCAATAAATGGTGCTGAGAATATTGGATATCCATATACAGAAAAGTGAAAGTAGACCCATATCACTCACCATGTATGAAAATCCACTCAAATGGATTAAAGACTTAAAAGCAAGACTCAAAATCATGAAACTATTTAAGGAAAACATAGAGAAAGTGCTTCAGGACATTGGGTTGGGCAAAGACTTTATGAAGAGGACCTCAAAATCACAGGAAACCGAAGTAAAAATAGACAAATGTGATTATGTCACACTATAAAGCTCCTGCATGGCAAAGGAAACAATCAATAGAGTAAAGAAACACCTGCAGAATGGTAGAAAATATTTTCAAACTATGTATCCAAGGGATTAATATCCAGACTATACAAGGAATACAAACAAGAGCAGAAAAACAAGTATTCTAATTCAAAAATGGGCAAATAAGCTGAATAGACATTTCTCAAAAAAAGATATACAAATGGCCAACTGGTACATGAAAAAATGTTCAACATCACAAATGATCACAGAAATGCAATTCAAAAAACAATGTGCTATCATCTCCAGTTAGAATGACTATTATCAAAAAGACAGAAAATGACAAATGCTGATGAGGATGCAGAGAAAGCGGAACTCAGACACTGTTGGTGGGATGTAAATTAGTACAGACATAATAGAAAATATTATGGAGGTTCCTCAAGAAACTAAAAATAGAACAACCATGTGATCCTGCAATCTCACTACTGGGCACATATCCAAAGGAAAGGAAACTGTATATCAAAGTGATATTTGTACTCTCATGCTTATTGCAGCACTATTCATACTAGCCAAGATATTTCATCAATCCTAGTGTCCATCAACAGGTGAACTGATAAAGAAAATGTGGTATACAATGTGGCAATGTAATACTATTCACCCACAAAAAAGAGCAAAATCCTGTCATCCATGGCAAAATAGATGAGCTTGGAGGGCATTATGTTAAGTGAAGTAAGTAAAACACAGAAAGAAAGAAATACCATAAGTTCTCACTCATATGTAGAGGCTAAGAACATTGATCACATAGAGAACAGAATAGAATGGTGGTTACCAGAGGTTGAAAAAGGTAGGGGGAATGAGGAATAGTGTGAGGTTGGTTAATTGACAAAAGTACAGTTAGATGGAATGAAGAATATGTAGAGTTTTATAGCACTGTAGGGTTACTATAATTAACAACGATGTATTGTATGCTCTCAATTAGGTAGAAGAGAAGACTTTGAATGTTCTGAAGGCAAAGAAATGATACATGTTAGAGGTAATGGAAAAAAAAAAATCAGTGATTGCCAGGCTCTCAGTGCAGGAGGGAGGGAGAAAGGGAAGAATGAATAGCTGGAGCATGGACGATTTTTAGGAGAGTGAAACTATTGTGTATGATGCTGTATTGGTGAATATATGACATTAAGCATTTGTCAAAACCCATAGAGCTGTACAGCATAAAGAAGGAACCCTAGTGTAAAATTAATTTAATAATAATATATCAATATTGGTTCATAATTGTAACAAATGTACCACAGTAATTTAACATGTTATTAATAGGAGAAACTGTGTATGTGTATGGGGGTGTATGGGCAATATCTGTACTTTCTGCTCAGTTTCTCTGTGAATCTAAGCTGCTATAAAAATTAATTATAAAAAAATAGCTGAGTCAGTCCAGACCCAAAGAAGCACCCAACAGAAACTCAAGCCAAACAACAGCTGTTGTTTTAAATAATTGTATTATCTTATTAGGGCCACCATAACATATTGTCAGAGATTGGGTCATCTAAACAACAGAAATTTATTTTCTCACAGTCCTGGATGCTAGAAGTCAGAGATCAAGGTCTGAGCATGGTTGGTTTCTTTTGAAGTCTGTGTCCCTGGCTTGTCAATGGCTGTCTTCTCTCTGTGTCTTCACATGGTCTTCTCTATGTTCATGTCTGTGTCCTAATCTCTTCTTATAAGGATGCCAGTCATCTTGGATTAGGGCCTGCTTTAATGACTGCATTTTAGCTTAATTACCTCTTTAATGACCCTATGATAAATATAGTCATATTCTAAGGCACTAGAGATTAGAATTTCAACATATGAATGGGGTGGAGGACATAATGAAGTATACAATAGTCACTACATTTTCATTCCTTCTATAAGCCTTCTTCCCCCAAAAAAGTTGACTTCAGGGTAGTAACTCCTCCTCACTTCCTCTAAAATATAAAATGTTATTTCTCCTTTTATGGAGTTAAGGGGACCCTGTACCTCTAAGAATCTCCTTTCTTTCTGTCATGAGAATAATAGCACCAAGTACTTTGCTCATTAAACTATAAAATTATGGGGCTAGCTGGTTAGAAAATTAATTATCATATAACATACCAACCCTTTAATGCTGTCTGCCATTGGATTTTCCTTAACTACACTCAACTGTAAAAGATTTTGCACTTCTCTGAATTTCTATAGCATGGTCACATCGCTACCATGCCACCTGGTACTTGAATATATACAATCTTGCATTGTAAACCTGGTGTATACATGTGTCATTTCATCAAGTATACAGTGAAGTCTTAGAGGGTAGAGCTCTGATGGGTAATTTATACTTTCAATATATCAGCTGGCTAGTCAATTTGCATTCTGGATCCAATGTCTTAATGATAATACATCTTACAATCAATGACTCTAATAGTACTTGTTTTCCTTTTAATCTGTGTTGGTATGATTTTCATACTTTCCATAGAGAAATGTGAAGACATTGTTTTTTTAATGAATTAATTATTTTTATTGATTATACATACTTATGTGGCACCAAGCTGACCATCAGCATTTGTATCCAAGATGTGATCAATACTATCATCATGCTCACCTCCTCAAATTTCAATTACTCCCCATGTTTGCCACCCAACCTCTCCCCAACACCCCTCCCCTAACCTCCTTACCACCAGAAACCTTAGTTCTGTTCCCTCCATCTCCAAGTCGAACATGTCACTGTGATCTTTCTTTCCTTCCTTCTTTCTCACTTAGCTCCCACTTCGGAGTGAGGATATACAGTGTTTTTCCCTCTGTGCCTGGCTTATTTCACTTAACATAATTTTCTCCAAGCTCATCCATGTTTCTGTGAGTGGCAGAATTTCATTTTTTTTCATGGCTGAGAAGTATTCTATTGTGTATATATACAACATTTTCCTTATTCATTCATCTGCTGATGAACATGTATGTTGGTTCCATATCTTGGCTATTGTAAATAGAGCTGCAATGAATGTGGGAGTGCAGGTGTTCCTTCGACATGATGATGTCCTTTCCTTTTGGTGTATACCAAGAAGTGGAAATGCTGGATCATGTGGTAGTTCTATCTGTAGTTGTTTGAGAAATCTCCATAATGTTTTCCATAGTGGCTGTGCCAATTTACAGTCCCACTAACACTGTAGGAGAGTTCCACTCACTCTACATCCTTCCTAGCATTTCTTATTCTCTCTCTGATTATAGCCGGTCTAACTGGGGTGAGATGATATGTCAATGTGGTTTTAGTGTGAATTTCCCTGATGATTAGTGTTGAGCACTTTTCAAAATTCTGTTGGCCATTTATATGTCTTCCATCAAAAAATGTCTATAAAACACCTTTTCCCATTTCTTAACTGGGTTATTTGTTCTTTTAGTCTGTAGTCATTTGAGTTCCTTTTATATACTGGATATTAATCCCTTGGTGAATACATAGTTTGAAAATATCTTCTTCCATTCTGTAGGTTGTCTTGTCACTCTGTCCATTGTTTCCTTTGCTGTGCAGAAGCTTTTTAGTTTGATGTAATCACATTTATTTATTTTTTCTTTTGTTGCTTGTGCTTTTTCAGTCTTTTTCAGAAAGTCCAACTTCCTGAAGTGTTTCCCCCATGGTTTTCTTTTAGGGGTTTTAGAGTTTCAGGTCTTATACTTAAGTCTTTAATCCATTTTGAGTTGATTTTAGTATACTGTGAGAGGTGCGGTCTAGTTTCATTCTCCAGCATATGAATATCCAATTTTCCCAGCACCATTTATTGAAGAGGCAGTGTTTTCACCAATGTAGGTTTTTGTTTTCTTTATCAAATATCAGATGGCTGCAAGCCTGAAGCATGATTTCTGTGTACCCCATTATGTTCCCATGGTCCGAGTGTCTATTTTTATGCCAGTACCATGCTGTTTTGGTTACTAGAGCTTTGTGGTATAATTCGAAGTCAGGGAGTGTCATGCCTGTGGCTTTATTTTTTTTGCTCAGGATCACTTTAGCTATTTTGGGGTATTTTGTTGTTCCATGTAAATATTCAGATTATTTTTTCCATTTCTATGAAGAATGGCATTAGTATTTTGATGGAGACTGCATTGAATCTGTAGATTGCTTTGGGTAGTATGGACATTTTCACATTGTTAATTCTTCCAATCCAAGAGCATGGAATGTCTTTCCATCTTCTTGTGTCATCTTTAATTTCTTCCAGTAGTGGTTTGTAGTTCTCATTGTAGGGATCTTTCACCTCCTTGGTTAAATTTTTTCCTTGGTATTTTATTTTTTTTGTGACTGTCATAAATGGGCTTACTTTCTTGATTTCTCTTTTTGTTAGGTCATTATTCAGGAAAATAAATGCAAATGATTTGGGGGCATTTATTTTGTATCCTGCAATGTTACTGAAATTGTTAATAAGATCTAAAAGTTTTTTGGTAGAGTGTTTAGATTTTCCTATATATAGGATAATGGCATCTGCAAACAGGGACAGATTGACTTAGTCTTTTCTAATCTGGATGCCCTTTTTCTTTCTCTTGCCTGATTTCTCTGGCTAGTTCTTCCAATACTATGTTAAATAGGAGTGGTGACAATGGGCATCCTTATCTTGTTCTTGTTCTTAAAGGAAAGGCCTTCAGGTATTCCCCTTTTTGGATTATATCGGCCATGGGCTTGTCGTATATGACTTTTATGGTGTTGAGATACTTTGCTTCTATACCTATTTGCTGAAAGCCTTATCAGGAAGGGATTTTGGGAAAAGCTTTTTCTGTGTCTATTGAGATAATCATATTTTTTCCCTTGATTTTGTTGATGTGATGTATTACATTTATTGACTTCTATATGTTGAACCATCCTTGTGTCCCTGGGATGAATTCCACTTGATCATGCTGTATATATATATATATATTTTGATGTGTTGCTGTATTTTAATTGCCAGTATTTTATTGAGGATTTGGGGGTTATGTCCATCAGAGATATTGGCCTGTAAGTTTCTTTTTTGTTGTATCTTTGTCTAGTTTTGGCATCAGGGTGATGCTGGCCTCATAGAATGAGCTTGGGAGATTGTCCTGTGTTTCAATTTTTTAGAATAGTTTGAAGAGAATTGTTATCAATTCTTCTTTAAAAGTTGGAGAATTCAGCAGTAAATCCATCCAGTCATAGGTTTTCTTTGTTGGTTAAATGATGATTATTGCCTCAATCTTGTTGCTTTTTATTGGTATGTTAAGGTTTTCTATTTCCACGACATTGTGTTTTGCTCCATTTGTCATCACAGAAATGACCTTGAGACTTTAGTGCTCACAATGTGCTTTAAAAAAGTGATACCTAGAGCACCAACAGTGTTTAGTGTGATTATTATTTAAATTTCACAAAATTGCTCAAGCTGCAAAAATAGCCCTTGTAAATATATTTAATTATTTAAATTCAGACTATTAAACAAATTACTGTGTTATATATTATATCTAAAGCTAAACTAGGAACATTTATTTTTTTTCCATTTATTAGTTGCACTCCAGAAAGGTTCCAATAAACATGCATGATAGAAAATGATGTCTTTTATATCCTATTTAGAAAAAACAGGTGCTATTATAGCCATTGACTGTGAGGTGTAATATCACTAAGCTAATTGAAATTGAAAATCTCTAGTACCTAGAAAGTTGCTGAAAGTAGATGTGCTCTGAGCTACACACAACTGTGATACATCTGAAGGAATGGGTCTCTAACGAATCTGAAAATGCAGTGGATGACGGGTGACTGCTTACCCTTTTACTTAATGGTGTCCCTGACTGTAGCCACTCAGGTTATCCCTACCTTGCTCATTCTGGCATCTTTGCCTACCATGATTTTGGAATGAAATATTTTCTTCCAACACTCTCTGCCTATGATTTTCTTTGAGAACTAGTTCAGAAATTGACTTCTTGAATAAATGGTAATAATAATTAGCTTTTGCTCTGTGCCAGATGCTGCCCTAAATATCTATATATATTGAGTCATTTAGTCCTTCAATAATCCTAAAATGCTGTTATTATTCTCATGTTTTATGAGCTCTTCCATAAAAGAAGCTCATCCCATAGCTTCACAGATATAGGAAGCTATGAACCCAAGAAATCTGTCCCTAGACCTTGTGTCTTTAACCATACCATGATAATGATTTATGCTGCACTGTATTCATAATCACATATACATTTTAGATACTTTGTAATGGTAATTGTATTAGTCCACTTTGTGTTGCTATAACAGAAATACCTGAAACTGGGTAATGTATAAAGAACAGAGGTTTATTTGGCTTAAATTCTGGGACAGCTGCATCTGGCATGGGCCTCAGGCTGCTTCTACTCATGGAGGAAAGTGGCAGGCAGCCAGCAGGTACAAGCAGTTCACATGGTGAAAGGAAGCGAGAGAGAGTGGTGGTGCCAGGGTCTTTTAAACAACCAGCTCTCATGGGAACTAATAGAGAACTCATTCATTAATCCCCCCACCTAGGGAGAGCATTAATCCATTCATGAGGGATCCACCCCATTACTCAAACATCTTCCAGCAATGCCGCATTCGGGATCATATTTCCACATGAGTTTTGTGGGGGACAACACATCCAAACTCTATCAGTAATCATTTTAAAATTTGTTTTAGTTGTCAATAATTATGCCTATTTTGGGGGTAGAATGTGGTGTTTTGATCTATGTATGCATTGTAGAATGATTCAATCAACCCAATTAACATATATATCACCTCACCATTTTATCATTTTTTGTGTGATTCTTTTAGCAATTTTGAAATACACAATACATTATTATTAACTCTGGTCACCATGCAGTGCAATAGATCACTAAAACTTATTCATTCAGGGCCAACCCGTGGCTCACATGGGAGAGTGCGGTGCTGGGAGCAGCAGCACTCCCACCGCAGGTTCAGATCCTATATAGGGATGGCCAGTGCGCTCACTGGCTGAGCGCGGTGCAGACGACACCAAGCCAAGGGTTGCAATCCCCTTACTGGTCATAAAAAAAAAAAAGAAACAACAACAACAACAAAAAAACCTTATTCCTTCAGTGCAACCAAAAGTTTTTACCCTTTGATCAACATCTCTCATTTTTTTGTCCCTTCCCTGCGCCTCCCTAGCCTCTGGTAACCACCTTTCTATTCCTCGTTCCTATGAGATTGACTTTTTTAGATTCCACATGTAAGTAAGATCACACAGTATTCACTTATCTGTAATTGCCTTATTTAACTTCCTTCAGTTCTATCTATATTATTGCAAATAATAGAATTTCCTTCTTATTAAGGTTGTATAATATTCCATTGTGTATATATAGCATATTTTCTTAATCCATCCATTCATTGATTGAAACTTAGCTTGCTTCCATATCTTGGTTACTGTAATAATGCCAAAATGAACATGGAAGTTCAGATATCACTTTGACATACCAACTTCAATTATTTTGTATATATATCCAGGGTGGGATTGCTGGATCATATGTAATTTTATGTTTAGCTTTTTGAGGAATTTTCATATTGTTTTCTAAAATGACTGTTCTTATTTATTTACATTCCTACAACAGTGTAAAAGGGTTTCCTTTTCTCCACATCCTTGCCAACACTTGTTATCATTCATCTTTTTAATAATAGTAATATTACCAAGTATGTGGTGATATTTCATTGTGGTTTTAATTTGCATTTGTTTGATGGTTAGACATGTTGGGCTTTTAAAATATATCTAGTGTCCATTCATATCTCTTCTTTTTTTTTTTAAAAAAAAGTCTATCCAGATTCTTTGCCCATATTTTCATTAGGCTGTTTTCTTGCTATTGAGTGGTTTGAGTTTTTTAAAAATATATTTTTTGTATTAACCCATTATCAAATATATGATTTGGAAATATATTCTCACAATCAGTGTTTATCTATTCACTTTGTTGTTTTCTTTGCTGTGTGGAAGATTTTTAGTTTGATGCAATCCTATTTGTCTCTTTTTACTTTTGTTGCCTGTGCTTTTGGTGTCCTGTCAAAGAAATCATTGCTTAGATCAACATCATGGAGTTCACCCTCAATGTTTTCTTTTAGTAGCTTTACTGTTTAAGGTCTTACATTTAAGTGTTTTATCTAATTTAAGTTGATTTGGGGATATGGTATGTGACAAGGGTCTATTTTTATTCTATTAGATATTCAGTTTTCCCAACACCATTTATTAAAGAGTCTGTCCTTTCCCCATTGTGTGACCTTGCCATCTTTGTTGAAAATCAATTGATGATAAGTACTTGGGTTAATTTCTAGGTCATCTTGTTTCAATGGTTAATGTGCCTGTTTTTATGCCAGTACAATACTGTTTTGAGTACAATTGCTCTTTAATACATTTTGAAATTAGGGAGTATGATGCTATCAGCTTTTTTGTTTTATTTTGTTTTGTTTTGTTTTTGCCCAAGATTACTTTTGCTATTTGGGTTCTTTTCTGATTCCATACAAATTTTAGATATTTTTGTGTGCGCATTTGAAAAATGACACAGGTATTTTGATAGGGACTGCATAGAATCTGTATTTCACTTTTGGTAGTATGGACATTATCACAGTACTAGTTCTTCCAATCTATGAAAATGAGAAAATTATTATTTATTTTTCTTCATCAAGTTCTTTCATTAACGTTTTATAGTTTTTAGTGTACAGATCTTTTACCTCCTTGGTTAAACTTACTCCTAAGAATTTTATTTATTTATTTATTTATTTATCTATTTATTTATTTATTTATTTATTTATTTATTTATTTATTTATTTATTTATTTTTGATGCTGTAGTGTGGGACTATCTTCTCAATTTATTTTTTGGCTAGTTTGTTGCTAGTTTACAGAAATTACTAATTTTTATATGTTGATTTTTTATTCTGCAACTTTCCTAAATTTATCAGTTTAACAGTTTTTTGGTGTAGTCTTTAAATTTTTTATATGTAAAATCATGTCATTAGTAAGCAGAGATAACTTTTTCCTTTCCTATATTGATGCCTTTTATTTCTTTTTCTTGCTTAATTACTTTGGCTAAGACTTTCATTACTAAGTTGAATAGGAGTGGTGACAGTGAGAATCCTTTTCTTAATCCTGATCTTAGAGGAAAAACTTTCAACTTTTTACCATTGAGTATAATGTTAGCTGCAGGTTTGTCATATATGGCCTTTATTGTGTTTAAGTACACTATTTCTCTACCTATTTTGTTCACACTTTAAAAAAATCATCAACAGATGTTGAATTTTGTCAAATGCTTTTCCTGCATCTATTGAGATAATCATGTGTTTTTCTTTCATTTTGTTAATATGTTGTATCACGTTTATTGATTTAAATACATTGAGCAAATTTGCATCCCTGAGATAAATCCCACTTGATCATGGTAAATGAATTTTTATTTGCTGTTGAATTCAGTTTTCTAGTATTTTGTTGAAGATTTTGTTTTTCTTTGAAGATTTTCATCAGGAATACTGGCCTGTACTTTTCTTTTTGTAGTGTCCTTCTCTGGCTTTGTTATCAGGGTACTGCTGACCTCATAAAATGAGTTGGGATGTTATCCCTCTTCTTCAGTTCTTAAGAAGACTTTGTGAATGACTGGTATTAGTTCTTTTTAGTTGTTTAAGTGTTTGGTAGAATTTACCAGTGAAGCCATCACACACTGGGCCTTTTATTTATTTATTTTCTTGATGGGAGACTTTTTATTACTGTTTCAATCTTCTTACTCATTATTGGTCTGTTTGATTTTCTCTTTCTTTCTGATTCAGTCTTGGTAGATTGTAAATTTCTAGGAATTCATCCATTTGTTCTAGGTTATCCAATGTGTTGGTGTATAGTGTTCATAGTAGTCTCTTACGGTCCTATGCATTTCTATGGTATCTGTCATCATGTTCCCTCTTTCACTTTTGATTTTGTTTGCTTGAGTCTTCTCTTTCTTTCTTTATTATTCTAACTAAGAGTTTGTCAATTTTCTTTATCTTTTCAAAAACCACCTTTTAGTTTTTTCATTCTTTCCTATTGTTTTTCCAGTTTCTGTTTCATTTGTTTTTGCTCTGATTTTTATTCTTTTCTTTTCTATGCTACGTTTGGGCTATGTTTGTTTTTCTTATTCTAGTTCATTGAGGTGTAACATTAGGTTGTTTATTACAGATATTTTTTCTCTCTTGATGTAGGAATTTATTGCTGTAAAATTACCTTTGAGGACTGTATTTACTACATCCCATAAGATTTGGTATGTTGTGTTTCCATTTTCATTTGTCTCAAATTATTTAAATTCTTTTTTAATTTCTTCTTTGACCCATCGATTGCTTGGGGGCATGATGTTTAATTTTTACATGTTTGTGAGTTTATCAAGTTTCCTCTTGTTATTGACTTCTAATTTTATGCCATTGTGCTCAAAACGGATACTCAATACTATTTCAACTATATCAGTCTCTTAAAATTTGTTCAGACTTGTTTTGTTGCCTAACATACTGCCCATCCTGGAAAATGTTGTGTTTGTACTTGAGAAGAATGCATATTCTGTTGCGAGTGGATGGAATGTTCTCTAAATATGTTAGGTCCATTTGATTTAGAATATAGTTCAAGTCCAATGTTTTCTTGTTGATTTTATGTCCAGATGATCTGTCCAATGTTAAAAGTGGGATATTAAATTGTCCTACTATTATTGTATTGAAGTCTATTTCTCCCTTCAGATTTGTTAATATTTACTTTATTTAGGTGCTTCAAAGCTGAATGCATATGTATTACAATTGTTATATCTTCTTGATGAATTAACTCCTTTATAACAATATAACAACCTTCTTTGTCTATTTTTTTTACAGTTTTCAACTTAAATTTTATTTTGTCTGGCATAAGTATAAGTACTCTCAGTCTTTTATGATTTCCATTTGTGTGGAATATCTTTTTTCATCCCTTTGCATTTTGTCTATATGTGTTTTTAAAGGTAAAGTGAGTCTCTTGTAGGAAGCATAGAGTTGGGTTGTGTTTTTTTAATCCATTTAGCCACTTGATGTCTTTTGATTGGAGAATTTAATCCATTTACATTAGAAGTATATATTGGTAAGTATAGATTTACTATTACCATTTCCTTAATGGTTTTCTTTTAAAATTTAATTTGTAGATCCTTTGTTCCTCTCTTCCTCTCCTGCTTTCTTCCTTTGTGGTTTGATAATCTTTTGTAGTAGTATGCTTTGAACCCTTTGTTTTTATGTTTTATGTATCTAATCAGGGATTTTACTCTGTTGTTACCATGAGGCTTACATAAAACATCTTACACTAATTACAGTCTATTTTAAGCTGATAATGACAACTTTGATCCATTGCACAAAATTTACAGTTTTACCCCCCAAATTTATTTTTGATGACATCTTTTATATCTTTTGTAGTTTGTGTCCCTTAACAAAATATTACAGCTCTAGTTGTTTTATAATAGTTTTGTCTTTTAATTTTCATATTGGAGATATAATTGATTTTTGTACCACCATTTCAGTATGTGTTCTGAGTTTGACTATATACTCACTTTCACTTGTGAGTTTTATATTTTTGTGTTGCTACTTAGTGAACTTTTTCTTTACTTTAACAACTTTCTTTCTTTTTCAGCATTTCCTGTAAGGCATGTCTAGGGGTGATAAATTTCCTCAGCTTCTGTTTATTTGAAAAGGTTATATCCCTCCTTTATTTTTGAAGGACAGAATTGCCAGGTATAGTATTCTTGGTTTGCAGGTTTTTTCTTTCAGCTTTTTGAATATATCATTTCACTTCCTTCTGGCCTTAAGAATTTCTGTTAGAAAATCTATTGATTGTCTTATAGAGAATTCTTTATATGTAACAGGTTGCTTTTATTTAAAATGTGTCTCGGTATCAGTTTCTTTAAATTTGTCCTATTATGTGTTCATCATCATTCCTGAATTAGAAGGATAAAATTACTTCCCCTGACTTGGTAAGTTTTCTGCCATTATTTCCTTGAATGTGTTTTCTGTTTCTCTCTCTCTCTCTCTCTTCTCCTTCTAGTATTCTGTTAATGCCTATAATATTCCCCTTGCTGGTGTCCCCTATGCCCCTTAGGCTGTTTTCACTCTTTTATTTTATTTTTTTATTTTTGCTCTTCAGAGTGGATAATTTTCAATGACCTATATTCAAGTTTGCTCATCTTTTCTTCTGCTTGATCTACTCTGCTATTGATCCCTCCTATTAAATTTTTGAGTTCAGTTATTGTATTCCTCAACTTGAAGATTTTTTTAAAAAATTTCTATCTTTTTGTGGAAATTCTCAGTTTGTTCTTGCATTGCTCTCCTTGTTTTGGTAAGCATCTTTATCACTGTCCTTTTGAATTCCCTTTCAGGTAAATCACATATCCTCATTTTATTAGGGTTAGCTTCTGGAAATTTATCTTGTTTTTTTATTTGAAACGTATTCCTTTGTTTCTTCATTTTTCTTGACTGCCTGTGTTAGTTTCTTTGTATTGGATAAGAAAGCCATCTCTCCAGTCTTATTAGACTTGGATCACATACAAAATGTTTCTCCTCAATAAGCCTGGCCAGAGATTCTAGGTGCCTCTAAACTCTTTATGCTTGTCCAGCATACTCTGTCCATAATGTACCCCAGGGAATTAGAGAGTGTAAAATCATGCTATTGCCTTGAGAAAGGTGAGATAAAAGCCAATCCTTTGGATTCAGCTAGAAAGATTTGTGTGTTAGATGTGTGTTCCAGTTCTTTCTTTCCTCAAAGGCAAGCTGACAGCCAGAGTTTCCCTACTCATTCCCTACTACCAAGGAATAGGTCTGTAGTAGATTCCTGTACTCTTAATCAAACTGCTCACTTTGAGCCTGAGGAGAGAGTTGCTGAGTGTTTGCAAGTCTAAAAGTCACATTTTTGTTCTCTGTGGTCTAGGAGACTAGGAAATGCAGAACTTTGTAAACACCCAGAGCTCTGTGATTTCATAGCCAGTCACTTGGATAAAGGATGTAAAAGTTAGGGTGCTCAATGTGTGCATAAACTTCTTCCAGGGAGAGTCTGCAGGTCTGGATTTATTGCTGGAGCAAGCCAGAAAAAAAGGTGCAGGGAATGCTCATTCTCCTTTTCAAGCATGCAGAATTCTCACATCTTCCTAGCTGAGGGAAACTTCTGGTCTGGAGTTATTACTGAAGCAAGCTGGATTAAAAAGGTACAGAGAGTGCTCACTTTCATTTTCAGGTACAGAGAGGTTTCCCTGTGTCCTTCTAATGAGAGATTGCAGAAGTTTATCTGTAGAACAAGTTGGAAAATAGGACACAGAGGTTTTTGTACTTTTTTTATTGGTTACGAATATTCATGGAGTAAAAAGGTCGCTTTTGCCACTTGTGCTCAAGATGAGATGGCCAGATCCATACTGGCAGCATGCCCATTACCACAAATTGTGATCATATCCCATGTCCCCCACCCCATTATCCCCAATCTCCCTCCCCATCCCCTTTCCCCCACTCCACTTTGTATCCCTAGGTATGCTTTGTGCCTCTCCTAGTCCAATGCACCACTGTGGTCTTTCTTTCCTTCCTTCTTTCTATCTTAGCTCCTGATTATTAGTGAGGAAATACAGTATTTTTCCCTCTGTGCTTTGCTTATTTCACTCAACATAAGTTTCTCCAAGCTAATCCATGTTGTTGCGAATGGCAGAATTTCACTCTTTTTTTGTGGCTGAGTAGTATTCTATGGTGTATATATACCACATTTTCCATATCCAATTGTCCATTGATGCATGATTTGTGTCCTTTTTGTTTTTGCTTGCAGAGGCCTCCAACCTTTACCCATGGAGAGATTTCAGGGCTATGATAATCACTGGAGCAAGCCGGGGAAGAAGGGGCAGGCAGTGCCCACTCTCCTGTTTAAGCAACTATAAGTCTCAGAACTTCCTTGCTGGGAGTGCCTTCTTGTCTGAAGTTATTCTGAAGCAATCCAAGCAAGGAAGAGGATGCAGGAAGTACTCACTTTCCTTTTCAGGCATGGAGAGGTCTTCCTGCCTCCCTCTAGTGAGAGATTGTAATAATTTAGCTTAGGAGAAAGCCACAGAAGATGGTGTAGAAAGTGCCCCCTTTCTCTTTCAAGCACAGGGAGTTCCCCCCACTTTCTTCCAATGAGATATTAAAGAAGCTAGGAGGTGTAAGAAGTTTTGTTCCTCCCATTTTTGCTGTCAGAAGCTTCCAGCCCCTTTCCAAGAAGAGATTATAGGGGTAGAATTATTGCTGAGGCAAGCCAGGGATGAAAGGGCAGGAATGCCAACTTTCTTGTTCAAGCAAGCAAAAGTTCCCTCCCTCCAAGCAGGGGGAACATTCTGGTCTGGAGTTATCACTATCTCTGAACCAACTCAAGGAATAAGGTGCAGGGAATGCTCCCTTTCCCTTTTAGTCACAGAGAGGTCCCCCTGCCTTCTTCCAATGAAATATTGCAGAAATTTATATCAAGAGCAAGCCAGGGAAGAAGGCGTGGGGAGTGCCATCTTTCCTGTTTAAGCTCCAGGTAGTTTGCTCCTTATTTGCTACATAAGATCCCAGATATTGGCTTGTTAAAGGCCAGAATGACAAGGAGCTCCTGGTAAAGAATGCCACCAAGTGTTTTTCAGGGAAAAGTTGGAAGCAAGGCTGTTCCTGAGGGCTACAGCTGCTGGAAGTGCTCAGATGTTTCAAAACTCCTTTGTTCTTTATGCTTGAAGGAAATCCTCTGATGGCTTGTCCCTGCCAATCATCAAGTACCGTGATTTAAGAGCCAAACCCTCCAACAGTGATAGTGAAAATTGGTCACTATATATAAGGTATAAAGTCTCTCATCCATTACCCCTCAGATAAAAAGCTGGAAGTCAGGGTTTTCTTCCCAGTTTTAAGATGCTCTGCTCAGAAAGGGGTTAGTGCGTGGATGTATATCTGCTCTTCCTATTTGTTTTGATGTGGACATTTTCTCAATCATCTGGTCTGTAGGAGTCTTTCTACTGGATTCTAGCTTTCTCTTTGAGAGACTTGGTCCATGTGTAGGTGTTTACCCAGTTTGTCTTTGAAAAGAGGAATAGTCTGAAGCCTCCTATTCTGCCATGTTGCTGATTTCCTCTCCTCAATTTTAGATATTTTTAATGTTTTTTGTGGTCGAAGCACTGTATTATGTACTCATATATGTTATATAAGTTAATCTTCAAAGCACCTCTGAGAAAGGGTAGAGATATTAGGTACTTGGGTATTTGTACTTCACACAAACATGTGAAGATTGTAAGAGTTAAAATTATCCATTGAAATCCCTAAAATTGCTCATAAAGAAAAATGTGCATGGCTTTGTGTATGTTCCACTGTATGATAATTCTTACGCACACTAAAGTTTGACAGTCTCTGAGCTAAACGAAGGGAAGATGTCTTACTCTGTTTTCTGTTGCTATAAAGTATATCTGAGGCTGTGTAATTTATGAAGAAAAGTGATTCATTTTGCTCACAGTTATAAAGACTGGAAGTTCAAGATTGGGTGGTCACATCTGGTGAGAGCCTCATGCTGCATTACAACATGGTAGAAAATCTGAAGAAATGGTCATGTGCAAAGAGACCAAACATGTGAGGAAGCCCCACTTTATAACAACTCATGATCACAATAACTCAGTCTAGTCCTGTGAGAGAAAGAACTCACTGCAGTGAGAGTATATTCATCTTTTCATGATGGTGGATACCTCATAACCCAAATGTCTATTAAAGGACCTTCCACCTCTCAACAGTGTTATATTGGAGAACAAGTCTCAACATGCATTTGGGTGGGAACAAACCATATCCAAACCATAGCCGAAAGGACAAAAGAAAACACTATATGTAGGTTCCAAAAAATTCAAACCATACTGCCTTTGAGGTCACTATGAAATCTCTAGAGGAGGATGGAGGATGAGTAAAGAATTTTAAAGTGTTCCTGATGATCAGCACAGTTTATTGCACACTTTTTATATTAGGTCTCCATAACTTTAATTGTACCTCAAAGTCATTGTGACATTAGGTTATTAAGGTTAGCTTTTAAATTAAGTGCACAAATATAATATGGCTCTACTATACTACTGTTATCATAATTTTACAGATGAGGAAATTGAGAGTCCAAAAGTTAGGTAACTTATACAAGACTACTTAGCTTGGCAGTGACAGAAGTAGGTTATAGCCTGATTCCAAAGTGTGTTCTGTTTCCACTATAACAGTCTTCCTTAGGAGAAAATATAACAGCAATTAAAAGCTCTTTCTCTGAATCTAGATTGCTTGGGTTTGAAGTCATGTCTGTCTTTGACTGACTGAGTGTGAACAAATTACTTAAACTCTTTGTGCTTCAGTTTCCTAACCTGAAAATACAGACAGTGTGGACAATAATAGTAATATTATATTTATTTCATGATATCGTGAGAATAAAATGAAAAAAGTGTACATAAAACACTTCCAAATGCATGGTACGTGCTCAATATTTTCTATTATTATGTATATAGCTTGTGTCTATAGGCCCAGTTTCATCAGAGTGGGGAGCAGGGGAAATAAGTTGAATTCTATGCTGATTGTACATTATGAACTCTTGCTTCTTTGTGATGCCCATGACCAACTTCGGAAATAATGGTAGGAAACCATAGCTTTAACTACAGTGCTCTACTGCCCAATAAAGGTGAAACCTGCTGTGTTCCCAGTTAAAGAGACTTGATAGAAACATCTCCTTCTTCAATAGCCTCTCCATATATGTGAATACAAATATACTTGTTTTATAAATAGAACATCTCAAGATATCATGCTAGCAGGCAGATGGGTATGTACATATTGTGCTAACATTTATGTTGTCAATATACTCTCCTAAGCCACTATTACAAGATACTTGGAGGCCTTTTCTCCCTCTTCGGAAAGCTACAATTCCCATCAACAGTGGAACAAATTATATATTTGCATCAGGAGATGTGTAAACTTGAAACAAAGTGTCAGAATGAGTATGCCTGCACTGTACTTTGATAAACAAATGTATTAAAATGAACATTGAGTAACCCCCCTTCTCCCACCTCTTGTGGTATGATCAAAACAGTTGTAAATTTTAAACAATGAAGATCATTAAATTATGTATCACTGAGCCTGATATTTTCCCTGGTGTTATGGAGGTAGAGAGGGCACCTAGGGAGCCTCAGCCTTGTAGAAACTGGTTAGTGGTAAAATTATGAAGAGAAAATTTTGAATTCTCTGGGGGAAATGTGTATGGGCAAAAGAATAACAATGATGTTAAGAATGTTTCTGTTTAAAGGGCCAGTTAGTATTTAGAACAGTCATACTTAACCATCCAGTGTTAGGTATCAGAATTACTTCAGGAATTGTTACAGAACACAAATTGCCAAAATTTTATCCCATACTTACTGAATAAGAACATCCAGGGAATATTAGTTTAAAGATATTCATTTAAAAAGCTAATTTAAAATATTTTATAAGCTCCTCAAATGGTTCCTGTCTGCACTCCAGTTTAACAACATTTTTTAAATGCACTTTAGGGTACATAAGGATTTCCAAAGTGGCTTGTTGAAAATATAGAAATCAAGTTCCTTACCCATCCTCAGATTTCTATTTAGTAGATCTTGTGACAGTCCCAGAAATCTGCACAGTCAGGTGCCAATTTGACCATTAGTATTTAGAAACGAATATATTAGAGTATGGTGGCAATGAGGTCTTTGATCCCTAGAAGAGCCTTGTATGTTTTCAAAGTTATGTCCCTAGGCATTCAATAAGTACCTGTGTTATATGTAACTTTGAACTAGACTTCTGTGCCGTTGGGAATGGGGGTGGGAAAAGAAGCATAAAATATGGGTCTTGTTTAAGAGAAGCTTTTTATGCTCTTAACAAGACATATTTTTGCCCACAGAAACTATAAAACTATAAAAAAGTATATTCCAGGCCTCTACCCTAACCCAGCTAACGTTTCTCATTACAAAAGCCAGGGAGATGGGTGGTAGTCATGGTGGTCATTGTAGATCAATGCAAGCCTTTCCACAACTCCCTTAGCTCCTTCCCCTTCTCCCAAATACTTCTATATTGACCATTTCAATTTACACCTGGCATCTGAGCAGTGCACACCATCAAACATTTGTAACCAGAGTATTTACTTTGAGAGGAATGGGTTGACTTTTCAATTCAAGCTCTTCCTTTCTTTTCTTTCTCTGGAATTTTTTTTCTTCCTTTCACTCAAGTAAAGACAATGCCTCTTACCTTTCCCAAAAGAGGTGTAAATTGTTCTTCCAAGGATACATAAATTAATTTATCAGTCATAGAAAGGAGCAACACTTTTTTGCTCCAGAAGTATAATTGCACTCTTTAGGAGGGAATGGGCACTTTAGTTCTATCAATTTTCTTGCTTAAATGTAATATCTATGCCCTTTTAAACTATGGCCTGAGGCTAAGGCAGATGCTGCATTTTAGACTTTTGGAGTAGTTTTGTCTTGTCACATTAGTTGCCACTCTGCATTTGCCATTTTTTACCAGTGTTCATGACCAAGCATCTTATGTTACAAAGACCACCATTAATGTCATAAACCAATATGTGGCAGATTAGCTCTTTATTCTGAGTTACAGCTCTACAATGACAAGCTACCTTGTTGGCTTTTTCTCTGGATCAAAGCTTGAGTCAGTTTTTACAGATCTTCACTCATCCATCCTCCTTCCCTGAATTTTATCTTGACTGACAGACTCTGAGATACTTTCTACTTTATACTGATAGCCTAAAGAGAAAAACATACTTTCTGGCAATCATATGCTTGCTTTTATTTTTTAGACGCTTTGCCGTAAATATTATCATTAGATTATCACAACTCCTCGCAGGTACAAGTCAAGTAGAGGCAGTTATTCCTAGCTTATAGATAAGGAAATTAAAGCAAAATATTTAAGTGATGTTCTCCTGATCACACAGTTCAACAGTAAAAACAAAACAACAACAAAATCCCTAAATTTTAGATGACAACGCAGGACATTTCACTTCTGGTACAGGTCTTTTCTTACAATTTTAAAAAGAACTAGCAATTATATATTTTACTCTGAAAATTGAAATATATATATTTATATATATAAGATAGTTGAGACTGTTACCTACCCTACATTCAATCTATCTTCTTTACTAATAAAAGTTTTATATTGTTTGGCATCATCATATATTTATCTTTGTAATCATCATTTCTGTTGTGTAACAGATGCTTGAGCAAACATCCACTTTTATTTTTGTTCTTAAGCACATGGCTGGACTACATCTTCCAGCCTCATTTGCAATTAATTGTGGTCATGTTGACTAAGATATAGCCAAAGGAATGTGAGTAAAAAGAATGCCTGCCAGTTCTGGGCTGAGGCTTTCTTGTCCACATTCTTTATCCCTTTCTACTTGCTGTATGTAATATTGGTGAGGAGGCTTTAGGGAGTGGTAGAGCCACAAGATGGAAGGAGGATGGATTATAGAAT
The DNA here is from genome assembly GCF_000696425.1 of Galeopterus variegatus. NCBI lineage: Eukaryota > Metazoa > Chordata > Mammalia > Dermoptera > Cynocephalidae > Galeopterus > Galeopterus variegatus. The sequence goes on from NW_007733538.1 coordinate 29,049, forward strand.
CACAATGTGGAAGAGAACTGCCCACTAATCAGCAACATCTGTCTTAGACTGTTAGGTGGTGAAAACAAACTTCTACTGTGTTTAAGTCATACAATTTGAGTCTATTTATTGATATATCCTAATTTATTTCATTATATTTGGACTATTTTGTGAATTGACATGGCCATGTTATGAAGTTTCGAACAGTGATATGAACATATAATTTATTGGGAGAAATTTCTAGAAAGTCTCCTGAAACACGGGTTGATTACATTAGAAAATACCCCTCCTCCTGATATTTTACAAATTACATTCTACTTTGAATGTGGATGTAATTTCTAGACCTCCAGAAGTCATATTAGAACATGAAGTGGCCTCAGTGATAAAGATAATTATGAAGATTAATGGAGCAGATATTTACAAAGATCCTAGGTGATTGCCTCATTGTGCCACTACTAGCTGTAGACTGCCTATCAGACTTTTTGATGTAAAAAAGAATAAACCCTTGTGTATTTAAATTACTGTTATTTTGGGTTTTCTGTAGAGGTGGCTCAATATTATCTAGATGAAAACGAGGCCACACACTTTCTGGCATAGAATTAATTGAGAGGCCTTAGGTCAAAATCTAACCCTCTTCACCAAATATCCACTCTTGACTTGCTAAAAAACCTAAAATTTCATAAAACAAGCCTCAGTCCTATGGTATAAATCCATGGTTCCCTAATTGTGGTTCCACAGTATCACCTAAGAGCTTGTCAGAAATGCAAATTCAGGGGCTTCACCCTAACTTACTAAATCTGAATCACTGGGGATGGAGCTCAGGAACTATTTTGACAAACTCTCTAGGGGACTTTTATGTACTGTAAAGTGTGAGTGAAGTGCTTTCCAAACAATAATCTGTTACTAATCAATTGTTATTTGAGTTACTTAATCATTAACAAATTGATTTAGTATGGATTTCATATTCTCAACATAGGCTGCACATTAAAATCACCTGTGAAGCTGTAAAAAAATTCCTGGGTCAAGGTTATCAGATAAGCTTACAGCAGAGCTAAGGGTAGTATCCTGGCTGGGGTCACTGGTCATCCAGGAAGAAAGCAGAAGTGAGACTCATAGTGAGGCAAAATTATTTGTCTGAGCTAGTTTGTAGGGTTTCTGTATGAGACAATGAATGTGAACGTCCACTGTAAATTCTTGTCTCATTCTCCAAATGTATTTGTGTTCTCGACTTCATTCAGAGGCTAGAGAAATTATGATTATTATGATTACTATTACTAATAGTAATGGTAATGATAATAATAATATTAGATTACTGAACATCTTATGCTATAAGACTGGAAGATTTGCCGAAAGTCTGGGGATTATTAGGCCCTCTGGTTTTATCCAAATTAGTATGGACACACTGTAGAAAGCAGTGACTATTTTTTTAGGCAATCTTGAAGATGAACACTTCAGCTCTCTAAGTCACTGTCTTCATTCTATAAGGAAACCGGCTTCCTTAGCCATTTACCTGTCAAAGACATCTTAGTCTATTAGTGATTATCTTTCTCCTCCACTAAGCTAAAACAGTATTGAATATTAAATTAGAGTTCAAAGCAGGTAAATAGCTATCTGTTTGGGGATTGTTTCAGTTATAATACATATGCAAAAATACTTCAAAAAGTTCATGGAAAAATTCATATTTTCTTTCAATTGTATTTTTTCATGAACTTTTTCATGTACCCTCATATAAGTAATCACCTCCAGATAAAGTCTGATTAGTTTTTATGTACACATATGCACATCCTTTGAATTTAGCAGTCCCTTGTTTCCTTGGTATCCTTTGCCACGTAAAATCCATGTTTATTTCTTTGATAGCTAATCATCTCTGGATTTCCTGAAAACAATACAGATCACTGGAGAGAAATCTCAAAACATGGAATTCTGATGCTGCATATTTAATCTTCCTACACGTGAAAATAGAAAAAAGCAGGTAATAGACAAAAATCAGGAACAAAATAGATAGAATTTTAGGACTAATAAGCTAAATGTCAATTGATGAAACAAAGTAACTTGTGCTGAATATTCATAATTCTAAAATGATACTTCAGTTTATAAAAAGTGTTTCTGGTTTCTTTTTCCAGGGGACCTCCCAAATGCATTTAAGTATTTACATTCTCTTACTATACAGATAGGCTAAGGGAAGGAGAAGGACAAAATGCAAAGGGACAAATAAATTGGGGTGAGGGAGAGTGAATTTCTCATGTATTCAATGAAGAAACCCTGTGTTAAAATCCTTCAGCTTTCTTGTGTTTGAAAACGCTTTAAGTGTTCAGAAGAAATAGAAGAGTTCAGGCCTCTTCAAGATAATCTCAAGCAGAATAGCTTTTAAAATTCTAGGAGGGACAGCATTTATAAAATGCAGTTTAGCTTAATCCTTTCAGAATTAATTAGCTATTCATCAGAAAAGAGGGAAGGAAGAGAATTGAGTGGAGTAGGAAGGGAGAGGGAGAATAGAAGCTAACCAAGCTGGTAATTTAGTCACCCAGGTAGCCATACCCATTCTGAAATAAAGGTAGTTGTCAGGCACTGAGATTTTTAAATAGAAGAGGGAGGGGAAAGGGATAGCCTAATCTTTTTCTATATTTCATATGCAAGGATACTCCAAGAAGTTCATGGAAATATTTGTATTATCTTTCAATTCTAATTTTCCACAATTTTTTAAATGTACACTTGTATATTCATTTGTTGCTTCTTGTGAAAAGAAGGAACACGCAAGGAATAAGGGCATAGAAAAAATAGCAAGTTGAGGCCTTATACTTATCCAGTGGGACAACTTAGTGAGGCATGAACAGCGGCTAACAAGAGGAAGTATCATGTCAACAAGGGCTCAATAGGAACCAGGCTGACTGACTGATACAAAGCTTTGTGCTTGAGCAGAGCTAGACAGAAAAGGACAGGACAGCCTTTCATAAGCAGGGCAATGTCAATGCTAGATGTAGCTGAAGCAAGGAGGAAAAAGTGTGTCAAAGTGACAGATTTCTTTCTTTTTACTGTCCTATCGCTGTAAAGAACTGTGCAATCAATGAGACCGGCCCCAGAAGGCCTCTGACTCTGGGAAGTGACTGAAAATCAGGTCGGAGCTTTGATTTTATTAGGTAGAGAGCTGTTAGTCATACTAGTGGGGATTGGATTTGGCTGTGAATACCCAAATGAAAATAGTGTAAATAAAATATAACTGACTTCTCTTTTATGTAAAAAAATATATTTTTTTTGTATTTTAAAAATCGCATGTTTATTTTTTTGTCCAGGTCACCTCATTTTCTGCATTCCTACAATGGTTTCTTTAATGCAGTCTGAGGCCAAAAGATCACAATGACAAAAAGCATTTATCAATAAGAAAAGATGGGTTTTGAAAACGAAGCTCAGTCTAGGTTTCAAGAGGCAGGGGATCCCATCCTCCATGTAAAAAAAATTGAAGGAAGTAGTCCAAGGTTGGTATGTCAGCTCCATGATCCTGAAAGACTTGGGCTCCTTCTCATCTCTTGTTCTGCTCTCCTAATGTGAGTATTCCACCACATGATGTAAGATGGCTGCTCAGCATGATGGGAAGAAAAGGATAAACCTCCTTCCTTTAAGGATACGTCTCGGAAGTTGCACAATACACTTGCTTATATTTATCTGTAGTCAAAACATGGTCACATAGCTATATCTAACATAAAAGAAATTAAAAATTATAGTCTTCATTCCAGGCAGCCGTATATCCAGCTGAAAATAAGTAGTTAAATATCTAAGGACTAAGAGAAGCACAGAAATTAAGCAAACCAGGAGCTTCTGCTGTCTACAACAATAATAAAAAGGATCGAGAGTCTTTTATTTATACGGAAAATTACAAGTAAGAATATTATTTATTGTTACTTTGGTAGGTTTAATTCACCAATAGCTTATTGATTGATTGATTGATTGATTGATCAACACTAACTTCTGTAGCACTAAAATGAATAAATGAATTTTCTATCCAGAGGGGAGAAAAAATAGAAAAAATCCACAAACAAACTATGAGGCAGAATGTGATAAGTTTTGTCAAAAAGACCTATGCAAAGTTCTGTGCATCCCAGAGAAGAGAGAGATTAATGCTAGCCAGAGCATTCCTGAAGGAATTATCTAAGACTAGGGCTTTCCAAGCTATGGTTTGGGAAGCCAAATCTAGCCCTCTTCTTGTTCTGTAAATAAAGTTTAATTGGAACACAGCTATGCTCATTCTTTTTTGTATTGTCTGTGGTAGTTTTCATGCTATGACAGCAAAGTTGAGTAGTTATTACAGAGACCGTTCAGCCCACTAAGCCCAAAATTTATTGTCTGACCTTTTATAGAAAAATTATTTTCTATAGAATATAGAAATGAGAATATAGTTTGAGACTGGCCTGGAAGAATTCTAACAAAAAGAAGGACATATAATGATAAGCAGGAGATAGCATGAGAAAAGGCAGTGATGTGAGTAAGTCCTGGGTGTGTTTGTTCATGGAAAAGAAATTATAGTGAAATTCATAATATACAATGAGTGGTGTTCCCCAAAATTCTAATTTTGTAAAACAGGGGTTACATTTTTGAGACTTAAGTGGAAAAACCAGAACTTGCTTATTTAGCTAGCATTCCAGGGGTCTGGGTAAACAATTCACATTTGTCCAGGTCCTGGCTGTGATTTGGCAGAACCTGGTAACTGGCTACGTTCTTTCAGGACTGAAGCAGTAATTATGGTAATATTCCAATATTTGGCTCATGTTTCATTGGCCAGATTCAGAGAGATTGGACAAGGTTCAGGACATGGGACACAGCCTGTCTCTCTCTGCTTTCCAAAATTTCACTGCTTGCTTATTCTCAAATCATGCTCACTGCCTGCTTCCCTCAACATCTTGCATCTTACCTCTTTAAACCAAAATAAGAACTTTAACCTCACTGCATTTGTCATTGGGCCTGCACAGAAGATAGGAGCCAGCTGCCAGTCAAGTTAGATCCAAGTTTGCTTTATTACAGGGCATGTTATTGCAGGATTTTACATTAGCTCAATTTGTTTGTAGCATAAGGTACTTATGAGAATATCTGGCAAAGTATGACTGAATACACATTGTGGAAGTCATTTAGTGACATGATAAGGAGTTGGGACTTCATTCTGAAGGTAATGGAGAAACAAATAGATGAGGTCTTTTAATTTTGTTTTTAAACTAGAGGTTGACATGCTCTCTTATAGACAAAAATAAAAGCTGTGGCAATTTCAAATAAAAAGATTTATTATTTTAAACAATAAAACACATTTTCAAATGTAAGTTTGAGTTAGATGATTATCCCTGGGGAAAGAACTGCCTGGTACTGGAGCATGACGAAAATACCAGAGTATACCCTGTACTTTCAAGCCTATTTAAAGGGAAAGAAGAATTTACAGGCTACAGACACATTTTCCAGTGCTGATGAAAGAAACGTGAGGGGGAAATCACCAGTCCACTAGACTGTGAACTACCTGAAGGCAAAGTCTTTCGTGTCTCAATTCTCAGCATCTAGCCACATGCCCAGCATGTCCTGTTAATGAACATAGAAAAACCTGTAGCAGGTGTACATGATTGGCTTAATTTCTTTTTTCTTTTCTTTTTCTTTTTAGTTTTAGGCTTGTCTCTTATTTATTGATTATGCATATTCATGGAGTACAAAGAAGCTGACTGTCACCACCTGTGCCCAAGATGTAATGATCAGATCAATACCATCAGCATGCCCATTACCACAAATTACACTTATTCCCAGTGCCCCCCCACCCAACCTCTCTCCAACCTCCCTTCCCCTCCTTCCCCTTCCCCCTCCCAGCAACCCTAGGTATGTTCTCTCCCTCTGCGAGTTCAACATAAAACTGTGGTCTTTCTTTCTTTCTTCTTTCTCTCTTAGTTCCCACATATGTGTGGGATCATGCAGTATTTTTCCCTCTGTGCCTGACTTATTTCACTTAACATATGTTTCTCCAAGCTCCTCCATGTTGCTGCAAATAGCAGAATTTCATCCTTTTTAATGGCTGAGTAGTATTCTGCAGTGTACATATACCACATTTTCTTCATCTAGTAGTCCATTGATGGACATTTGGGTTGGTTCCATACCCTAGCTATTGTAAATAGAGCTGTGATAAACATGGAAGTGCAGGTGTCCCTTCATCATTGTGATTTCCATTACTTTGGATATAGATTGGCTTAATTTCAATGTACCCTGTTTTGTTTTCACAATAAAAAGTAAGAGTATATAAGCACATCTGATTAATTAAGCTCCCTGTTTTTCTGGATCCTAATTACTGAACCTAGTAATCATCCATCACACACTTGCAACCCATTGGTGACAATCGCATCGAGAGAGAGAGAGAGAGAGGGAGGGAGAGAGGGAGGGAGAGAGAGAGGGAGAGAGGGAGGGAGGGATGGAGGGAGAGAGGGAGGAACAGAGGGAGAAAGGGAGGGATGGAGGGAGGGAGAGAGAGTGTTTGTGTGTTTAAATCAGTAAGAACCCATTCCTATATTCACCTGCTACTATCTGCCCTGGGACTTTGTTTCAGCTGTTTCTTAGTTAATACCACACCAGATGTACTAAAGTACATTTGACAAGTACATTTGACAAGTTCTTCCCTCTAAATGAGTATGGGGGAAATTTGTGAAATTCAGTTTTCAAGAAGAGATAGAAAACCTGAGCAGACTAATAACAATCAAAGAGATTGAAGCACTGATCAGCAATCTTCCAGCAAAGAAAAGCCCAGGTCCTTGTGGCTTTACAGCTGAATTCTATCAAACTTTTAAAGAGGAATTAATACCAATCCTCCTCAAACTATTCCAAAAAAGAAGCTACTCTCCCAAACCCATTCCATGAGAACAACATAACTCTGATACCAAAACCACATAAAGACACACACAAAAAGAAAATTACAGGCTTATATCCCTGATGAACATAGATGCAAGAATCCTCACCAAAATATTATCAATCAGAATACAACACATTAAAAAAATTATACACCATGATCAAGTGAGATTCATCACAGAGATGCAAGGATGGTTGAACATACTCAAGTCAATAAATGTGATACATCACATCCACAAACTCAAGGACAAAAGCTATATGATTATCTCAATAGATGCTGAAAAAATATTTGACAAAATTCAACATCACTTCATGATAAAGACTCTCAACAAATTAGGTATAGAAGGAAAGTATCTCAAAACAATAAAATCCATCTATGACAAGCCCATTGCGAGTATTATTCTGAATAGGGAAAAACTAAAGGCTTTTCCCTTAGGATCATAACCAAGATAAGGATGCCCACTCTCACCACTTCTATTTAACATAGTGCTGGAAGTACTAGCCAGAGCAATCAGGCAAGAGAAAGAAATAAAGGGCATCCAGATTGGAAAAGATGAAGTCAAACATTCTCTATTTGCAGATGACATGATACTATATATAGAAAAACCTAAAGACTGTATCAAAAAACTGCTAGAGCTGGTTAATAACTTCGGTAACATTGCAGGATAAAAAATAAAAACCCCCCAAATCAGTTGCATTTATATTTTCCAATAACGAACTAACAGAAAGAGAAATCAGGAAAATAAGCCTATTTACAACAGTCACAAAGAAAATAAATACCTAGGAATAAATTTAACCAAGAAGGAAAAAAGATCTCTACAATGAGAATTACAAACCACTACTGAAAGAAATTAAAGAAGATGCAAAAAGATGGAAAGACATTCCATGCTCTTGGATTGGAAGAATTAACATTGTGAAAATGTCCATACTATTCAAAGCTATCTACAGGTTCAATGCAATCTCCAACAAAACATCAATAACATTCTTCCCAGAAAAAAAGAAATTCTATTTTCTTTCCTTACCTTACACTCTTTCAGCATCAATGAGAGTTGCTGTTGAAATTTGTAAGGCATTTGGTCAAATGTCTGCTGAAGTATATAATTTTTATCACTGAAATTTCAGCAAGTAAATAGCTCTGCTTCTTCCAGCCTCCTAATGCCTCTCCAGGGCAACATGAAAGCATTTCTAGACTCCACTTTTTAAAGTACCCCTGAAAGTTGAAGCAAAGTACTTACACTAGCTTCAGATGTCTAATACTGGGAGTACTTGAGTAGCAAAGTTGAATCTTTGCAAAATTGCAAAAGGATGATGTTTGACTCCAGGATCCTTGAATTGTACTGCGTAAAAGTTTTCACCAACTGCTAGTTTCCAATATTGGCATTATGACATTGGGTTGTCAGGAGAACCTGGAAATGATTTTGCCTATGGAGAACCTGGACACTGACCCATGCAGTAACCATCACGTAGCCCTGAGAGAAACACCAAGACAATTTCAGGAACAATGTCCTTGACATTAATGAGCTGTTGAAAAAATGTCAGTCATATACTTCCCTGTGAATGTTATTTCTTTAGAGTGAAAATAAGATGTGAATCAAGCTGTGCTATAGAATTTGTGTTTTAAAACTAATTTACTAACAGAGCTTTTGTTTTATAAAAAAAGTAAGCTCTTATTTGTTTAAGCAACTGAGCTCTGGGTTTCTCTTACTTGCATAAGACCACAGTGCAAAATGTCACCAACTTAGTGCTAGCATAGTAGTACAACAGAGTGTTGTAGGTGCTATCATACAAGGCTTTAAGACATGAGGAAAGGGAACAGAGGAGGGGATAGTCAATTTTACGTATGCGCTTCTGCTTTCACCTTGGTGAAAATGGCAGTCACATGAGCTAACAGCTAAAGCACAATAAGAAAGTACATGCCACAGCATATGAAGAACTAGGGTCAAATCCCAATTCTGCCACACTCTCGCATGTAATCTTACATCAATGTCAAGATAGTTTTGGGACCCAAGTCAGCCATGCTGGAAGAGGAGGGTGCTATGGGATCTCCAGCCCAGGTCAGTCCTGCTGCTTAGAGAGGCCTGAGAGCTGCAAGGACCACACACCCTGAGTCAGCCACACTGGAACAGGAGGGCACTCCCATCCCATGTTAGTCCCAGCTGCCCAGAATTAGCAGTACCTTCAGGATCCAGGCCAGACATCAGGGTGGAATGAGTGGAACATGATACCACCTGCTACGATGACTAAACACCAAGGAAAGATAACAGAAATATGAAAAATCAAGAAAGTTCAACACCACCAAAGGAAAATAACTCTCAAACTCTAGGTCCTTTAGAACAGGAAGCCCTTGAAATGACCGACAAGGAATTTTGAGAAACAATTCTAAGGAAACTAAATGAGATAAAAGAAAACTCAGTGAGACGATACAATGAAATGAGAAAAAATATACAGGACCTAAAACAAGAAATGTACAAAGAAATCAGTGCTCTGAAAAAGAATGTAGCAGAGCTTGTGGAGCTGAAGGATTAATTCAACAAAATAAAAAACACAACAGAGAGTCTAACCAGTAGGCTAGAACAAGCAGAGGAGACCATTTGTGACCTTGAAGACACACTGTTTGAATTAACACAGGAGGACCAGAAAAATGAAAAAAGGATTTTAAAAAATTGAAGAAGATCTATGAGAGATAACAAGCAACCCTAAGCACTCAAATATCTGAATCATGGCTATTCCAAAAAGGGAGGAAGAAGGAAATAGCATTGAAAACATATTCAATGAAATAATAGCAGAAAACTTCCCAGGTATAGGGAACGTCACAGATCTTCAGATTCAAGAGGCCAAAATGTGCCCAAACATATTTAACCCAAAAAGGTCCTCTCCAAGACATGTTATAGTCAAACTGGCAAAATTCAAAGACAAAGAGAGAATCTTAATAGCTGCAAGAGAGAAGTGACAAGTCACCTGTAAGGGAGCCCCAATCATATTAACATCAGACTTGTCATTGGAAACCCTAAAAGCCAGAAAAGAATGGGATGATATATTCAAAAGACTAAAAGACAGAAATTGCCAGCCATGAATACTTTACGCAGCAAGGCTCTCCTTCTGAAATGAAGGACAAATAGTATACTTCTCAGACAAACAAAAACTGTGGGAGTTCACTACCACATGACCAGCCTTACAAGAAATTCTCAAGGGAGTGCTGCGTTTGATACCTGAAAAACAACCATCACTGCCATGAATACTCAAGAAGAACAAAACCCACTAGTGAAATAAAAATGATGACAATAAAGAAAAAAAATAATTTGTCTACCACCCCAAGAAACCAACAAACACAGAAGACAAACAGAAAATCAGAAAGAAAGGAACAAAAGATACTTAAGACATCTAAAAAAAATCAAGAAAATGCTAGGAGTAAATCAACACCTTTCTATAAGAAAATAAATTAAAAAGGATTAAATTCTAAATAAAACTCCAAATAAAAAAAGAATTAAATTCTAAATAAAACTCTAAATAAAAAAGGATAAAATTCCCCACACAAAGGGCACAGACTGACTGACTGGAGTAAAAAAGATGGAACCAACAATATGCTGCTTTCAAGAGACTAACCTCACCTGTAACAAAACACATAGAGTAAGAGTGAAAGGATGGATAAAGATATACCACACAAATAGAAATGAAACAGGAGCTGCAGTAGCTATTCTTATATCAGGTAAAATATACTTTAAACCAAAAACTATAAAAAGAGATAAAGAAGGCCACTATAAAACAATAAGAGAATCTATCCATCAAGAAGACATAACAGTCATAAATATATATGCACCCAACATTGGAGCAATCAGATTTATAAAGCAAACTCTTTTAGATCTAAAGAATAAGATAGATACTAACACCATAATAGGGGGGATCTGAACACGCCACTCTCAAAACTGGTCAGAACATCTAGGCAAAAAAATAAATAGAGAAACACAAGATCTAAACAACACTGTAGACCAATTGGACTTGGCAGATATGTACAGAACATTCTATCCAACAATCTCAAAATATCCACTCTTCTCAGCAGCACATGGAACATTCTCCAGGATAGACCAAATGTTAGGTCACAAAGCAAGTCTCAACAAATTCAAAAACATTGGAATTATACCATGTAATGGATTAAAATTAGAAATCAAGAACAAATGAAACTCTGGAAACTATACAAACATATGGAAATTAAACACCTTTCTATTTAGTATCATATTGTACCAAGAAGAAATTAAACATAAAATCAAAAAATTTCTTGAAACTAATGAAAACAATAAGACATCATACCAAAACCTGTGGGATACTGCAAAAGCAATACTAAGGGGGAAATTTATGACATTAACTGCTCACTTCAGAAGAATGGAAAGATGGCAAATAAACAACTTAACTCTTCACCTTAAAGAAGTAGAAAAACAATAAAAATCCTAACCCAAAATTAGTAGAGGGGAAGAAATAATTAAGATCAGAACAGAACTAAATGAGATATAAATCCCCCAAATGATATAAAGGATCAATGAAAAAAAAAGTTAGTTTTTGAAAAGTTAAATAAAATGGACAAATCTTTAGCAAGGCTAACTAAGAAGAGAGAAGCCCAAATAACAAAACTTAGAAGTGAAAAAGGTGATATTATAACTGATACCTCAGAAATACAGGGAATCATTAGAGACTACTATATATATCTACATGCCAACAAATTTGAAAATCTGGAGGAAATGGATAAATTTCTGGACACATACCAAAAACTGAGCCAAGAACATATAGAAAGACTGAACAGACCAATAACAATAAAAGAGATAGAAGCTGTTATCAGAAGTCTCCCAACAAAGAAAAGCCTGTGACTGGACAGCTTCACTGCAGAATTCTATCTGACCTTCAAAGAGGAGTTGATACCAATTATCTACAAACTATTGCAAAAGATTGAAACAGAGGCCATTCTCTGAAACCCATTCTATGAGGCAAACATCACATTGATACCAAAACCCGACAACAATACATCAAAAATAGAAAAGTACAGGCCAATATCCTTGATGAATATAGACACAAAATCCTCAATAAAATACTAGCTAACAGAATACAGCAACACATATACAAAATTATACACCATGATCAAGTGGGATTCATCCCAAGGATGCAAGGTTGGGTCAACATATGAAAATCAACAAATGTGATAAATCACATCAATAAAACAATGACAAAACCATATGATCATCTCTATAGATGTTGAAAAAGCATTTAACAAAAGTCAACATTTGTTCATGATAAAGACTCTCTACAAGTTAGGTGTAGATGGAAAGTATCTCAACACAATTAAGGCCATATATGATAAGCCCACTACCAATATCATCTGGAATGGGGAAAAGCTGAAAGTTTATTCTTTAGGAACAGGAAATAGATAAGGATATCCATTCTCACCACTCCTATTCAACATAGTGTTGAAATTACTAGGCAGAGCAATAAGAGAAGGAAATAAAGGGCATCCAGATTGGTAAAGATGAAGGCAACCTTTCCCTGCTTGCAGATGGTATGATTGTATGTATTGAACAGCCTAAAGCCTCTACAAAAAAAACTCTTGGAGTTAATAAATGATTTCAGCAAAGTTGCAGGATACAAAATCAACACACAAAAATCAGTAGCATTTCTATACTCCAACAGTGAACATGCAGAAAAAGAAGTCTAGAAATCTGGCCCATTTACAATAAACACCAAACAAACAAACAAACAAACCATAGGAACAAATTCAACCAAGGATGTGAAAAATCTCTGTGACGAGAACTACAAACCACTGTTGAGAGAAATTGAGGACACAAGAAAATGGAAAGATATCCCATGCTCTTGTATCAGAAGAATTAACATTGTGAAATTGTCCATACTACTCAAAGTGATCTACAGATTCAATGCAATGTCCAACAAAATACCAATGGCATTTTTCTCAGATATGGAAAAAAACCATGCAGACATTTATTTGGAATAACAAAAGATCACCCACAACCAAAGCAATCCTGGCAGGGGGTGGGAGATGGAGGCATAACACTGCCTGACTTTAAACTATACTACAAAGGTATAATAACCAAAACAGCATGGTACTGGCATTAAAACAGACACACAGATCAATGGAATAGAATAGAGAATCCAGAAATCAACCCATGCACCTATAGCCATCTGATCTTTGACAAAGGCACCAAGTCTACACACTGGGGAGAGACTGCCTCTTCAGCAAATGGTGCTGGGAAAACTCAATATTCATATATAGAAGAATGAAACTAGACCTGTAACTCTCACCAGATTCCAGAATCAACTAAAAATGGATTAAAGAATCAAATATACACCTTGAAACAATAAATCTCCTTAAAGAAAACATAGGGGAAACACTCCAGGAAGTAAGAGTGGGTACAGACTTCACGAATATGACTCCCAAAGCACAGGCAACCAAAGGAAACATAAGCAAGTGGTATTATATGAATGTAAAAAGCTTCTGCACAGCAAAAGAAAGAATCAACAGAGTGAAAAGACAACCAAGAGAGTGGGAGAAGATATTTGCAAAGTATGCATCTGACAAAGGATTAACATCCAGAATAGACAAGGAATTCAAACAACTTTACAGCAGTAAACCAAATAACCCAATTTAAAAATGGGCAAAGGAGCTGAATAGGCATTTCTGAAAGGAAGATATACAAAAGGCCAGCGGACACATGAAGAAATGCTCAGCATCACTCAGCATTTGGTAAATGCAAATCAAAACCACTTGGAGATACCATCTCACTCCAGTTAGGATGGCTCCTATCCAAAAAACTGAGAATGATAAATGCCGGAAAGGTTGTGGAGTCAAAGGAACTCTCATGCACTGTTAGTGGGACTGCAAAATGGTGCAGACTTTATGGAAAATAGTATGAAGATTCCTCAAACAATTACAGATAAATCTACGATACAACCCAGCTATTCCACTGCTGGGAATATACGCAGAGGAATGGAAATCATCATGTCGAAGGAATACCTGTATTCCCATGTTTGTTGCAGCACTACTTACAATAGCCAAGAGTTGGAACCTGCCCAAATGTTCATCATCAGATTAGGGGATAAAGAAAATCTGGTATATCTACACAATGGAATACTACTCTGCTATAATAAAGAATGATTTCATATTTTCCGATCTGGATGCCCTTTATTTCCTTCTCTTCTCTGATTGCTCTGGCTAGTACTTCCAACCCTATGTAGAATAGGAGTGGTGAGAGTGGGCATCCATGTCTAATACTACCATTTGCAACAACACGGATGAATTTAGAGAAAATTATATTAAGTGAAACAAGTCAGGCACAGAAAGAGAAATACCATGTTTTCACTTATTTATGGGAGCTAAAAATAAATAAATAGATAAATATACAAACAAATAAAGGGTGGTGGTGGGAAGAAGACACAACAATCACAATTCCTTGATCTCACGGAGAAGTGAAAAGATATGATATCCTTGGGGGAGGGGAGACAGGGAAGGGAGAAAGAGGAATGGGTAAAGGGACATGAAATTCAACCAGAATGTATATTGAGAAGTAAAAATTAAAAAAAGAAGTTTTGGAGGTTTGAAATAGTGAATAACCCTGCTGGTGGCTTGAGGTGCACATAACATTTAGTGTTTTCAAGACATTGTGGGTATATTCTGGTTCTTGAATCCTAATTGTATCCGTATTGCGTTTTACTTCTCTTCGGGCCCATTTGCCAGCTTTTAGTCTGATATCCATTTCTCCAACATTTTGACATCCGCTGTCAGTCACAGAAAAGAATCACAAAATTATTTCTTATAACCAAATGTTGTAGGTCTTTCTGGTCCAGGAGAGTTAATTTGCAAACAAATTATAAGATCTAGAGTTTATTTGCACCTGCAATTCCATAAATAGTAAGCGGATAATTTTAGAGAGCAGCTTGGGACTGAAAGACATATCTACCTTACACAAATGAAGCACACTTAAAAATGAACAAGAGAAAAATGAAGGCTCAATACTGATTTTGCTCTGTCAGTAATTGCCACTAATCTTTAGTTGCTTGGACATTCTTTATTCATATGATACCCACATTCCTTGCTGTCATAAATATTTCAAAAGATATTCAAGGCCAGCCCACAACCAAGTAATAACAAATGTCAGATGACACATTAGGAAGATGCATGGTGATTTTAAACATAAATTCTATAGCATAGCTTGATTCACATCTTATGGTTGCTCTAAAGAAGTTGCATTTACAGAGAAGTATGAGGGTGCAATTAGCATGGGCACATTAAGTAGCAGCCCATTCTCATTGGAAAAGGAAGAGAGCAGAAGATCCTGCTCTTTCTAGGCTTTCTGAATACTCTCCACTCTCTTAAGCATGCTGAGGCTTTTATAGCAAATGTTCAAAAAGGACCAAGCTCAATGCACAGGAGAGACTTAATTATCCTTCTTTGGGTAACACATGGTATGTTCTTAGTCACAGGGCTGATCCTTGATAAAATTTTCATGTCACAAAGTCAGATGAACTCCTATTCTTTTTTTTTTTTTTCCTTTTCTCTCAGACACATCCCTCCCTAAAGTTAATCACATAGTTCCCACTGATGCCTCCACTTCAGAATCTGCCTTTTCTTGTCCTCAATCCAACCCTATTCATCAGAGCCCCGTTCTTCTCGGTCTTGCCTCTCAATTACTGTGACAACTTCCTGAGAAACTAAGGGATGCCCAAGTGTCAGTGACTGACAGAAGTTTCACATGTTTATTTCCCTACATAGGATGTGTGCATTTCATCTGGGGCTTTCAGAATCATAACTCAAAGTAATGATTACTGCTGAAGTTCTGAATTTCAAGTACTATGAGTGGTCAATGGGAAAAGGTTTTTAATCACGGAGGTCTTTCCTGGTGTTTCTTAAATTATACTATCTAGATATTGTTTAATTTATCTACATATAAGGCTGACCCAGCTCAGCAACAATCTTCTTGAAGCAATCAAGAAGCTGAGATTTTTCAGAGGAAGGTCTTCTTTAAAGCTTACTTTTCTTGACACTATTTAACAGTACTTATTACTATGGTTATTTTCATTATTTTCTTGCTTTACCTACAAAATAAGTGTTGGAAGGATTATTTTTTTTCTTTTTTCCTGTGGGATACTACTCTTGGCCAGCTATATTAATTCTGTTATCCCTCATTTATTTCAATAAAAATTAAGTTGCACAGCAATTCATGGCTAAGTAAATTGGAATATAGCTTCTCTAACATTTCATTCTTTCTCTTGAAATTCCTCAGTGCTTATTTATTCAAAAAAGCATTCTTAAGCACCTCCTGGTAAGTATTGGAAACTGTGTGAAATGTAGATACAAAGAGGTGATTAAGACAAGGTTGCTGGTCCTGAGGAGTTCAATATCATGAGGAAGATTGTCAGGTAATAAATGCATAATAAAATAGAATGTGCAAACTTCTCTAATAGGAGGTACATAAGGCATTGCTGTGGAAGCTTAGAGACAGTAAGCTGAGTTTCTGGCAGCTGTCCTTACTAGAAGAAGGAAGTTTAGAGTGCTTCAAAAGGGCAAGTGGTTAGGGGCAGTGAAATATAGCAGAAAACACAACTGGTTTTAAAATGAGATAGACTTATATAACTTCTAGTCCTTAGTCTCCCCATCTGTGCAATGAAGATAATAAATCCTACATGCCAATTAAAAAAAAAATAGGGACTGCAAGTACTTTTAAAACGGGTTATTAATTTAGAACTTTAATTCCTTTCAAACATGCCTCAGAACTAACTCCTGAATTTCTGTTCAGAAGAATATTTCATGGAATTTCTTTAGTCCCAGTTTTCTACTTCAGTTTTCTCATATGATTATAATTATACTGAAGAACTGATATTTTTATACTATAAAAAAATATATAAGCCCAGAGGAGGTAAGAGGAAAGAAATCACAGGGAGAGGTGGGTGAAAAATATCTCAGGTGGATACAAGAGTGAGTGTTAATTTGTCCTAACAGTAGGGCTATTAAAAATATCTTAAACTTTATCTTCTTCTATAAGCATAAAGCATGTCCCAGACTCAGTAACTCTTTAAAAAGTTTAAATATAAATCTCTTTAAAAAGTTTAAAAAATTGTGCTAGAGAGATATTTAAGGACAATTCTTATTCATTGAAGACCCCACTCTTTATGATGTGTAATATTTTTAATGACTCCACCTTTATTTAGGAATGCTGCACAAATACTCCTTTAAGAAGAAGTACTGACTTTATGTTAGAGACTGAGATAGTTTCTAAAGAGAAAATATCAGAAAAACATTCCTTGTTCACGGATTGGAAGAATCAATGTAGTAAAAATGTCCATACTACCCAAAGTCACCTACAGATTCAATGTGATTCCCATCAAAATACCAATGACATTCTTTGCAGAAATAGAAAAAGAAATCCTAACATTCATATGGAATAACAAAAGACCCCAAATAGCCAAAGCAATCTTGAGCAAAAAAGTAAAAACGGAGGCATTACACTTCCTGACTTCAAACTATATTACAAATCTATAGTAACAAAAACAGCATGGTACTGGCATAAAATCAGACATGTGGACCAATGGAACAGAATACAGAACTCAGAAATCAACTCATGTATTTACAGCCAACTGATCTTTGACAAAGACACCAAGAACACACATTGGGGAAAAGACTGCCTCTTAAATAAATGGTGCTGGGAAAACTGGACATCCATTTGTAGAAGAGTGAAACTTGTTTTGTATCTCTCACCATATACCAAAATCAACTCAAAATGGATTAGAGACTTAAATATAAGACCTGAAACTTTGAAACTCCTAGAAGAAAACATAAGGGAAATGCTCCAGAATTTAGGCATGGGCAATGACTTTATGAGTAACACCCCAAAAACACAGGCAGCAAAAGAAAAAATAAATAAATGGGATTATATCAAAGTAAAAAGCTTTTGCACAGCAAAGGAAATAACCCATAGAGTGAAAAGACATCATACAAAATGGGAGAAAATATTTGCAAAATATGCGTCCAACAAGGGATTAATATCCAGAATATACAAAGAGCTCAGACAACTTCACAACTAAAAATAAAATAATGCAATTAAAAAAAATGGGCAAAGGAGCTGCATAGACATTTCTCAAAGGAAGACATACAAATGGGAAACAGGTATATGAAAAAATGCTCAACAACACTAATCATCAGGGAAATGCAAATCAAAACCACTTTGAGATATCACCTCACCACAATCAGACTGGCTATTATAAAAAAGACAGAATGAAAAATGCTGCAAGGATTTAGAGAAAGAGGAACCCTCCTGCACTGTTCTTGAGACTGTAAATTAGTACAGCCATTATGGAGAACAGTATGGAGGTTTCTTAAACAACTACAGATAGAACTTCCATATGATCCACCAATCCCACTCCTGGGGATATATCCAGAGGATTGGAAAACATGAAGTCAAAGGGATACCTGCACTCCCATGTTCATTGCAGCTCTATTTATAATAGCCAGGTGATGGAACCAACCTAAATGTCCATCGATGGATTACTGGATAAGGAAAATGTTGTACATATACACAATGGAGTACTAATCAGCCATAAAAAAGAATGAAATTCTACCACCTGCAGCAACATGGATGAGCCTGCAGAAAATTATTCTAAGTGAAACAACCCAGGTACAGAAAGAGAAATACCACATGCTCTCACTCATAACTGGGAGCTGAATACATAAATAAACAAATGAACAATAAAGAGAGACAGAGAGAAACAAAGAAGCAACAATCACAGTAATACATTGAACTTTTAGGTGGAAAAGAGGTAGGGAGGGTGAGACAGAGGGAGGCTAAGGTTGAATTGGTCAATGGACACAAAGAACGATTGCATATTGTAATGATGAATAAGCTAACTATACTGATCTGAACACCACACACTGTGCACAATTATTGTAAATCAACATTGTACCCCACATGTATGTATAATAAAATAAATAAATAAATAAATAAATATACATATATTTAAAATTTAAAAATAGAAAGAAAGAATAAGAACCATGTGCCAAAGTAGAGGCTCAGAATACTGAGAAGCTGAGCAGGACAGATCCAGGGTCAAACAGGGAGGTAAGGGCCTTGCCATGGCAAAGGGTCTGAAAGTTGGGAAATGGTTCACTTCCTGCCTATGTGTACATCTAATTGAATAGATAAAAGTTTCCAGTAAACCACTTAGATAGAGCAGTTTCCAGCACTGCTTTTGCCTTGGAGTTCCACCTGCCTAAATATCCAGAGAGCTACTTGGACCTTTTTTGCCCTCTGCAGATGATACCTTTTATTTCCAACAGTAAGTGACCTAGTAGAGAGTTGATCAAATAACCTTAAGCTTCTTCCTTCCTATCTATCTGTGATTCTCTGGGTGAAATAGATGGGAAAGAGTGGCAATAAAGTACTTATTTAATATCTTAGTCCATTTTGTGCTGCTGTAACTGAATGCCACAGACTGAGTAATTTATAATGAACAGAAATTTATTTCTCACAGTTGTGGAGGTTAGAAAGTTCAAGATCAAGGCGCCAGCATCTTGTAAGGGTCTTCTTCCTGTGTCCTCACATAGTGGAAGGCAGAAGGGCAAGAAAGACAGAAGGCCAAATTCGCCCTTTTATAATGAACACACTCCTGCTGGAATGACATTAATCCATGCATGAAAGCAGAGCACTCATGGCCTAATCACCTCTTCATAGTCCAATCGCTTCGTACTGCTAAAACGGTAATTAAGTTCCAAACGTGAGTTTTGGAAGGGACAAACATTCAAACCATAGCACTTAGATAAGTCACAAATTTCTACTTTCATAGTTTATTTCTAGCTTTATGGTAAAACTGTCTGTCACAAACTTTAGTTAAAAACCTTGATTAGTATTTTGAAATTTCACTGCAGTGCAGTACTAAGTTGTTTATCTGTGTTCTGTTGCTGGTGGTAGCAGTGGTCAGTAGAAGGAAACAATAAAGGAAAAAAACCCAGCAAGGAAGCGTACTTGCTACTACAATGTGCACCAGGTCCTGTAAAAGACAACTTAAATAATGTTCTTTGAGCACAATAGAGACTACACCTACCATTGACCTACTAGGCAAATGAGGAAGAAGCATAGTGCTTCAAAGACCTTTTGAGCATTATCAGTAAAACATCAAATTGTGACTGAATTTATAGTTCCCAACTCACTGATAATTCAGAAACATGTCAATTGTCAAAGAGGACAAAACAACAACCACCAGAACTCAAAGTCTTTTGCAGAATCAAAATGTACTCATCCCTGCCACTGGAATAAAAACTCAAACTGACACTCCCAAAAGTGTAGTGGGAAAACTATCCTTGAAGAAATATTTGTGATCTTATTTTTCCAGAGACACTGAAAGTTTTCTGACAAAATAGTTCAAAATAGTTTCAGGGCAGTGATTTTACAGTAGAATTGTAGGGTTGAAAGGATCTTAAGGTTCACTAGACCAGATCCCACTAAGGTTGACTCCTTAGATTCATCTCCTAAACAATCAAGAGACTCCTTTTGCAGCACTATTCACAATAGCCAAGAAATGGAATTAACCCGTGTCCATTAACAGATAAATGGATAAAGAAAATGTGGTATATATACACAATGAAATATATTCATCTGTAAAAAAGAGTGAAATCCTGTTATTTGCAGCAACATGGATGAGCTTGTATGACATATAAGTGAAGTAATCCAGGAACAGAAAGAGAAATACTGCATGTTCTCACTTATATGTGGGAACTAAGAAAGTTTATCACATAGCAATAGAGAGTGGAATAGTGGTTACCAGAGGCTGAAAAGGGGAGAGAGGGAGGGGGAAGAGTGAGAGTTTGGTTAACGGTTACAAAAGTACAGCTATATAGGAAGAATGTTATCTAGTGTTTTATAGCATTGTAGGGTGACTATAATTACAGCAATTTATAGTATGGTTTCAGTCAGCTAGAAGAGAGGATTTTGGATGTTTCCAACACAAAGAGGTGATAAATATTAGAGATAATGAAAAAAATCAGTGGTGCCAGTATTTCAGGAGATGAAGGAGGGAGAGAGGAAGTAATAGGTGGAGCACAGAGGATTTTTAGGGAAGCAAAACTATTTTGTATGATACTATAAAGTGGAATGCATGACATTATACATCAGGCAAAACCCATAGAACTTTACAATACAAAGAGGAAACCCTTATACAAAATTAAGTTAGTAGTAATATATTAATATTGATTCATAATTGTAACAAATGTGCCACACTAATGTAACATGTCAATAATAGGAGAAGTTGTATATGTGGGTAGGGGGAGGGTATGTACCTTCTGTTCAATTTCTCTGTAAAACTAAAACTGCTATAAAAGTGAAGGAAAAAAATTAAAAAGTGGTTTCCATTTCTATTTATAACCCAGTCTGCTATTCCTTTGACAGCAGAATGCTGTGATATTTATAATTTATGTTAAAATAACTCTGAATAGATAGTGTGATACTACTTGTATGTTATTCAGATTAAACTTAAATTTTAGGGGCAGTGGTTGTTCTGATTAAACAGAGTATTAATGAACATTAATATTAGAGCTAATCCACACTCCAGAGGCTATCAACTAACTTCTTTTAGAAAGGCCAGACTCCAGAGCCAGATTTTTCAAGTGCTTCTGTTATTTTATTTCTATCAGCACCTGAACCTTTTGCTAATTAGCATACAGCATGTCAGAAATAGGTTTTTACTGGTGAAATTCAGTTACTTGTTAATTAGCATGATGGATTGTTAGGAATGGGCTCTTGCTGGAGAAATGAAAGGCATTCAAGATACAGATATGAGTACTGGCTAAAGTATTTTAGAGTTTCTCTCCAGACTTGATGAAATGGTTTTAGAATACAGTAAGGCATTACTGTAAAGCTGATCCTAAATGGTTTGAACTGACACTGGCCTAGGATCTAGAGGTTTTCTAGTTGTCTGATGTAGACTATAAAGACAATATAGAATTATGCTTCTAAAATAGAGCTATGGCTGCCTTTAGTTTTCTTTCATTCAATGACATGGTAGAAGCACCTAAAAAGGCGGAGAGCTAAATCTTTATTGACTTTACAAAACAGATTTGTGGTCAGTTTAGTTCCTGTTTGCTAAAGAGTGTTTAATTAACATATGTGTGGCAGAATTTGGTCTTAGGTTTGTTTTTGTTAAAACCCAGGAGTTAGGTTCAGGGAAAGTAGCTGTATTAGTAAGGCTTCTACAGAAAGAAAAAATAGGGGATAGATAGATGATAGTTAGACAGATAGGTAGATAGATAAGAAGAGATTTAGTAGGGGTTTTAGCTCATGCAATTACGTTGATGGAGACGTCCCACAATAGGCCATCTGCAAGCTGGAGACCCTGAGATGCTAGTAGCATGGCTCAGTCCAAATCTGAAAGCCTCAGAACCAGGGAAGCTGATGGTGTAATTCTCAGTCTGAGGCCAAAGGCCTGAGACCCTGGGTGAGGAGGATGGTGGGAACATTTGTTTAAGTCCTGGAATCCAAAGGCCGGACAGCCTAGAATTCTGATGCCTAAGGGCAGGAAAAGAAGAGTGTTCCAGCTCCAAGAGAGAGAAAATCATCTTTTCTTTGCCCTTTATGTTCTATCCAGAACCCCAGCCGATTGGATGGTGCCCACCAACATTGAGAGTGTATCTTCTCCACTCAGTCTGCCGACTCACACACCAATCTTCTATGGAAACATCCTCACAGACACAAGCAAAAGTGATTTAACAGTTCTCTAAGTATTCCTTAATCCAGTCTAGTTGACACCTAAAATTAACCATCACAGTAGCTAAGCCTGACTCATCTCAAAATTCCTTAGGGCAATTCTTACAACTATTATCAATTTCTTTTTTTTAAGAACTGAGAGTTGTGTACAATCAAATTGGCTTAGGTCAGTTAGTAACAAAAATTTTCTGTATAGTGCATTGAGTAATAACTGTAAAGCAAAAGCTCCACACGGAAAGGAGAGATGAGGCTAATATAGGTGCTTTATTTCTGACCTCTCTCTTTTGGCATTTGTTGAGTTATTGCCTTTAGGGCTGGGCTGTGAGAGAAAGATCAATGCTCTGGCTCTTCCAGGAAGTGAAAAAAATTTCTGCCTTGCCCTGTGTATTCTTAATTAAAGCCTTTGTAAAAGATGAGCATAAGGATAAGATAGAGACATTCTATTTACTGTTTTTTATTTTTGTTCAGTTACATGCTAAGTATCACAGATTTTTCTGCTACTTTGTTCTCTCTCTGTGATTTAAAACAGAAAAAAAACACTCTTAAAAAGTTAAAAAACAGTGAGATCACTGTCTTTGGTTCCTAGGAGAAAAGTGTGTGTGGTTGGAAGGGCTAAAAAAAAAAAGGGTGTGAGGAGTGAGGAATGTCTTCTATAGCAACCTACCACAGGGCCTTTGCTGAGCTTGTGCAGTATTGGAAAATGGCTTCTCATAGAAGATGGTTATCTAATTTGACTTCATCTTTCTGGACTCTTTAAGGGTAATATTGAAAAAGGTCACTAATCAATAAGAAAAGGACACTGGTACTTCTAGACCAAGTTATTCTGGAGCATACCCAGACCATACTTCAGACAGAAACTGAAGAGATATAGAGGCAGGTGTCCAAAGAATTTTAATAAAAACCTTGTAGATACTTTATAATCTGGTTAATTCAACCAAAAGCAAGAAGTAAAAAATATTGAATTATTCAGGCTTGCTCATCTCTGTCTCTGGATAATGACAAACTCTTCCCTGTAAGACCAGATCTAGATTCAACCTCTGTATGAATACCCACATGTTTAGCACTGACCTATTTGTGCCTCCGCTCTTTATTCACCACTACCACCATCTTCGCTTCTTTGTATTCTAAACTCTTAAGCTCTTGTATTTGAATTTTCTTTCAGATGCATTAGTTTGCATTTGCTAATTTTTTTTGAACTTTTCAAATTTTGTTGATTTTTCTTCCCAGATTAGACTATGAGCTACCAGCTCTAATTACTGTGTTGTTCCTATGTTATTATCAAAGAATCTAGTGCTCTAATTTTATTTCTTTGGAATAGAATATCAGAATATTAAGATTACTTAAATAGACTGGTTTAGATTAGTTTGAATAGAAACAAAACAGAGATTAAAAAACAGTCAGTGACTTAGACTTGTAACTCTAATCTTCAAGTGTTTTTCGTGTTCCTCTGTTCCAGGTCCAACTTTAAGAAAAAAAGATGCATGAGAGAGAAGTGTGGGGGCAAATGGATGCTGGCTTGCTTGTCATTGGTGAGAGAAGGAGACTACTGTGTAGAATGTTTCTGGACAACTATTGGTAGGACTGGCATAGTGAAGACTATTTTCTCATAGAACAGCAGTCCATGGAACTCTTCTATTTTGAAATTTCCATAATACTGTTAAATCTAATGTCCGATTTTTCTATATTGGCTCTTTATGGAGACAGATCAATGGCCTTAAACAAATTTCCATTTTATAATTTTCATATGCAATAATCTTTTTTTTTTTTCCAAGACCGGCTGCACCGCGCTCAGCCAGTGAGCACTGTGAGCGCACCGGTCATCCCTATATAGGATCCGAACCCACGGCGGGAGCGCTGCTGCACTCCCAGCACCGTACTCTCCTGAGTGCACCATGGGCTCAGCCCGCAATAATCTTCTTTCATAAATAATATTTTAATTACATTCATAAATTCAAGGTGGAGACATTATGTAGTGCCATGGGATGTGGGGAGGAGGTATCCTGTTCTCTTTCATTTTATTCTCAATGACCCCTACCATAATGCAAGCTGATTGATTATAGAAGAAAACTCCATAGGCTCTTTACTAACCTGACTTGCCTTTGAGCTCTATTCCTCAAGCATTGCTTCCAATGCTGGAGCAAGGGAAGTGGCAATAGGCTCCATGAGCAATTCCTTGTGATTTCATTGTGAAACTTAAACTGCTTGTTGATTATATGGTTAAGTCACAGGTGAGAATCTTGGTATAAAGAAGATATTGGTTGTATGAAAATAAACTTTAAAGTCAAGCTATGTCAGGAAGATTTCTGACCCTACTAGCATGATCCGTACAGAAGAAGAGAAAACATCAAAACAAGAGAAAGTCCTATTTCCCACTTGGAAAGCATACTGGTCACATGCAAAACAAGTGGATATTTGAGGGTGTAATGTATTGAAAATGTAAATATATCAATATAATGGTCTCAATGCCATTAATTCATACTTATTGCACATCTATTTTATGCTTGCCTTAACTGCATGTTGGTCCCTGGTACATTATTATTTTATCATTCAGACGTAGATAACAGCCTGTGTTTTCAGCATATCAATCCATTTGCTTTTCATATTTTTCGAGTTGCATTGTGCAGCTATATCTTAATAGATAAACTGTTAAAATTCATTAATTTTGATCTTAGCATTTTCAACCATTTACACAGAGATTCTGCTGGATGTTACTTTATATTTGGGGCAATAAAAAGATTTTTTTAAGCAAATGAATACAGTAACAACAACTAGAAAGGCACTGTTTACATTGCTCAGTAAAATGAGTTTCTTTGGAAAAAAATTTTGAAGTACTTATTTGCAAACAAACTTATAGTACTTATTAGGAATTTTTATCTGTACATTGAAGCAGGTTCCCTGGGAATCAACTATGCAAAACTCCTTAAAGCTCATTTATATTACTGTGTTTATTTAAAATAATGGAACTGCATTTCTTTTCAAATATTTTGTTAATTCAGACTGGCTATTCAAATTTTTTTCACTGCAGTGAACTACATTAGAATGAATACTTGATTAGGAATCAGGTAACCTGGGTTCTAGACATGGCTATGCCCATTGCCAGCTACATGACCTTAAGAAATTCATATAACACTACTAGTTCTCAGTTTTCTAATTTGGAAAATAAGAAATTTTTCTTCTGACTCTAAAATGCAATAATTTGGTGAAAGTTACCTGATTTAGGATTTATGTTAATATAGAATTTTAGATACAGCAAATCTATTAACATATTAGATGTGCAAATTATGGATTTCTTGACAAAATCCTTTGCAGATAATTTGCGGCACCGATACCCCCTAAATAGGTCAGGGTTGTTTATCACACAATTCCAAACCTTGGTCATTAGCTGTTTAAATTAGAGAGGAACACCTGGCTCAAGTTAGGCCTGTCAGATAATATTTTCCCTTAGAATTTGGAATTGAGGCACTGAGAGAGTAGGACATTAACAAAAGGTGCTTGAAAAAACAAAAAAGGGCAAATGAAATTTTGGCTACAATCGACACCAAAACAAGTCTAAGCCACAAAAAGGCTGAAAGTATGAAGGATCACAGGTCCATGAGTAAAAAGAGAAAATAGGACTGCAATGAAAAAAAATAGGAGAGTGAAGTATAAGCACAGATAGAAACAGAGATGAGAGAACCTATGACCCATGAGAGACAGGAAAAATGGTTTCAGTTCCTGACTTTTCAGTTTCAGTTGCAGCATAGCCAAATAGTATTTTGGGTTTAGTGCTTGAATATCTATAAGATTTTTTGTTATATCTACACAGTAAACTTCTCTTGACTTATTCGACTATGATTAGAATTCTGCCCTTTCAGTAAGATTGCATAATTAATCACCAACTAATTTTTAATTAATGTTAGGCATCAGTATTGTACTAAGAGTTGTGGGAAAAGCAAAATTAAAAATCAGGCTCAAGACATAGTCTTTTTAAGTAGAATCTTAAAGATTGTTTTGGAGTGAAAAAACTAACACAAAAAAGAATGCTATTTACCATTATTTTTTATATTTTAGATATCTTAAATGAAAATATATACCATAGATAAACTATAGACATACTATAGACATGTTTCAGTCATTATAACATATAGGTGCTTGTACTTGTTATATTGTGAATTAGGATAATTTTTACAAATGTGTGTACAAGACGATATATTTGTTCTAAATTTTCTGGGTGCTGCTTGGAAGATTAGCTGCTATTTCTATCAATGCATAATTTATTCACTGGAATCAGTGCTTTTGGAAAAATCATACATTCATCTTTCAATACTAGTATTCTTTTTCGAAGAACAATATTTAGTTTATTTTTTCCTTTTAGAGATTTTTAAAATTGAATCATATTGATTATACATATTTATGGGGCACAGAATTGATATCAATACATACATACAATGTGTGATGATCACATCAGGTTAATGAACACATTCATCATTACAAAACCTAATTATTTCTTTGGGTTGAGGACATTCAATCTCCTTTCTTGTAGCAATTTGATCACATGCAATAAATTATTGTTAATTATAGATGCCTTGCTCTACTGTACACTGATAGAACTTAATTTTCCCATCTAGCTGTTTTGTGTACATTAACCAACCTCTCACAATCCCTCCTGCTCTTCCCCTTTTCCCACCTCTAGTAACAACAGTTCTTTAAAAAAAATATATATATTTATTATTTTTTTCATTGTACATGTTTATGGGGTACAGCTTGTCATTTCAATACATGTATATATTGTATAATGGCCTAATCAGAATAGTTAGCATATCTGTTACCTAAACATTTATCATTTCTTTGTGGTTATAACATTCAAGATCCTCTTTTCTGACTGCCTTGAAATACACAATACAGTATTATTAGCTATTGTCACCCTAGGGCACCAGAATTTATTCTTCCTCTCTAACTGTGCCTTTGTAACTTTGTACCAGTCTACCAACCTTTCCTCTAGTCTACCAGTCTACCAACCCTCCCCACTCCCTTTCTCTGACTCTGGTAACCACTATTCTACTCTCTATTTCTCTCCTTACCCCTCTCTTTCTATTTTTCTTAATTGACCCATGACAATTGTAAATATTTGTAGAGTACAATATGATATTTAGGTACATTCATGCTCTGTGAGATGATCATATCAGGGTACTTAGTATATCCATCATCTCAAACATTTGTCACGTCTTTGATTTAGGAACGTTCAACATCATCTTGACTAGCTATTCAAAGATACACAGTACTTTTTGTTAACTGTAGTCTCTCTATATTACTATAGAACACTAGATCCCATTCTTCCTATCTCTCTAATATTTTGTATTCACCAACGACCCTCTCCCCATCCCTACCTTCCTCTTCCTCCCACCAGTCTTTAGTAACCACTATTCTACTCTCTACTAATATGAGATCAAGTTTTTTAGCTTCCATATATGAGTGAGAACAGGTGGTGTTTCTGTTTCTTTGTCTGGTTTATTTCACTTAACATAATTTTGTCTAGACTCATCCATGTTGCTGCAAATGGCTGAATTTCATTCCGCTTTATGGCTGAGGAGTGTTCCATTGTGCAAGTATAGCACATTTCCTTTATCCAATCATCCATTGAAGGACATTCATGTTGATTCTAACTCTTGGCTATTATAAACAGAACTGCAATAAACATGGGACTACGGGTATCCCTTGGACACGTTGATTTGCATTCCCTTGGGTATATACCCAGAAGTGGGATTGCTAGATCATATGGTATTCTATGTTGTTTGGGAAATGTCCATACTGTTTTCCATAATGGCTGTACTAATTTACATTTCCACCAAAAATACATAACAGTTCTCCTTTCACCACATCCTTGCTAGCATTTTATATTTTCTGTCTTTTTGATAATAGCCAGTCTAACTAGGGTGAGATGTTATCTCAATGATTAATGATGTTGAGGATTTTTTTATATACCAGTTAGCCATTTGTGAGTCTTCCTTTGAAAAATGGGATTATTTGCTTTTTAATACTGAATTGTTTAAGTTCTTTGTCTATTCTGTATATTAATCCCTTGTCAGATGAATAATTTGCAAATATTTTTTCTCATTCTGTAGGTTTTCTTTTCACTCTGTTGAATGTTTCCTTTGCTGTGGGGAAGCTTTTTAGTTTGATGTGATCCCATTTATTAATTTTTGTTTTGTTCCTTGTAATTATGAAATATCTTTCATAAAATCTTTGCTCAGACCTATGTTCTGAAGTCTTTACCCTATGTTTTCTTCTATAAGTTTTATACTTTCCAGTTTTATATTTAAGTCTTTAATCCATTGTGAGTTGATTTTGGTATATGGTGGGAGATATGAGTCTGGCTTCATTCTTCTTCATATGAGTCTCCAATTTTCCCAGCAACATTTATTGAAGAGACTGTCCTTTCCCCAATACATGCTCTTAGCACCTTTGCCAAAAATCAGTTGGCTAAAGGTATGTGGATTTAGTTCTGAATTCTCTATTCTGTTCCATTGAACTATGTGTCTGCTTTTGTGCCAGTACCATGCTGTTTTGATTAGTATCAATTTGTAGTATATTTTGAAGTCAGGGTGTGTGATACCCACCACTTTGTTCTTTTTGCTCAGGATTGTCTTGGTTATTTTGGATCTATTGATGATGTTCCATATAAATTTTTGAGTTGTTTTTCCCTATTTCTGTGAAGTGTGTCATTGGTAGTTTGATAGCGATTGCACTGAATCTGTAGATTGCTTTCAGTAACATGGTCATTTTGATGATCTTGATTCTTCCAATCCATGAGCATAGGATGTCTTTCCATATTTTTGTGTGTGCATCTTCTTTAATTTCTTTAATCAGTGTTTTATTGTTTTTATTGTAGAGATCTTTCACATTCTTGGTTAAATTTATTCCTAGGTATTTTATTTTTTGTTATTGCTGCTATTGTAAATGGGATTGATTTATTTTCCTGCAAGTTTATTGTTGGTGTTGGAAATGCTACTGGTTTTTGTATGTTGATTTTGTATCCTTCAACCTCACTGAATTTGTTTATCAGATCTAGGAGTTTTTTGATGGATTCTTTAGGTTTCTCTCTATAAAATCATATAATCTACAAATAGAGACAACTTGTCTTCCTACATTACAATTTGGACACCCTTTATTTCCTTCTCTTGTCTAATGGCTCTGGGTGGGACTTTCAGTACTGCGTTGAATAGAAGTGGTTTGAGTGGACATCCTTGTCTTGTTTTCCAGTTCTTAGGGGAAAAGTAGCTTTTTCCCATTCAATATGATGTTAGCTGTGGGTTTGTCATATATAGCCTTCATTGTATTGGCATACTTTCTTTCAACACCTAATCTGTTGACAATTTTTATCATGAAGGGATGGCGCAGATTCTCAAATGGTGTTTCTGCATCTATTGAGATGATCACAAGTTTTTTTCCTCTCATTCTCTTGATGTTATATATTACGTTTATTGATTTGTGTGTGTTGAACCAACTTTGCATCCCTAGGATAAAAACCCACTTGATGATGATGCATAACATTTTTGATGTGCTGTTGGATTCAGTTTGCTAGCATTTTATATATGATTTTTGTATCTGTGTTCATTAGGGATATCAACTTGTAGTTTTCTTGTTTTCGTTTTGTCCTTGCCTGGTTTTGGTATCAGGGCAATGCTGGGTTCCTAGTATGAGCTGGGAAGAATTCTGCCCACTTCAGTTTTTTGAAATAATTTATGAAGTATTGGCATTAGTTCTTATTTAAATGTTTGGCAGAATTCAGCATTAAAGCCATTTGGCTCTGGGCTTTTTTTTGTTGTGAGAATTTTTCTATGTTGTTACATTTTATTGGTCTATTTAGGTTTTCTGTTTCTTCCTGGTTCAGTCTTGATAGGTCATATGTGCCCAGCAATTTATCCATTTTCTCTAGGTTTTAATAGTTATTGACACATAGTTGTTTGTATTGGTCTGTGATGATCCTTTGTACTTCAGTGCAGTCTGTTGTAATGCCTCAATTTGAGTTTCTTATTTTATTTATTTGGTTTATTCCTCTTTTTTCTTGGTTACTCTGGCTAATGGTTTGTTGATTTTGTTTATCTTTTTGAAAAACCAACTTTTCAGTTGGTTTATCTTTTGTATTGTATTTTTAGTTTCAATTTTCATTTCTCCTCTGATTTTTATTATTTCTTTTCTTCTACTTATTTTTGGGTTTGGTTTGTTCTTGCTTTTCTAGGTGCATTGTTAGGTGTTTATTTGAAATCTTTCTTTCTTTTTTTTTTTTCTATGTAGGTGTTTATTGCTATGAACTTTCCTCTTAATGCTGTCTGGGCTATATCCCATAGATTTTGGTATGTTGTGTTTCTGTCTTCATTAGTTTCAAAATTTTTTTGAATTCCTTCTTAATCTACTCTTTGACTCATTGGTTGTTGAAGAGCATGTTGTTTCATTTCCATGTATTTTTGTAGTCTTGTATGTTCCCCTTGTTGTTGATTTCTAGTTTTATTCCATTATGGTCAGAAAAAATACTTGATAAAATTTTGATTTTTTTTTTGAAGTTGTTGACTCTTATTTTGTGGCCTAACATATGGTCAGTCCTGGAGAATGTTCCATGTGCTGATAAACGAATGTATATTCAGGAGCTGTTGGTTGAAATGTTCTGTATATATCTGCTATGGTGCAATTTGGATACAATGTTTACTTGTTGATTTTCTGTCTTGATGATCTGTCTATTGATGAGAATGAGGTATTAAATTCCCCAACTATTATTGTGTTGGTCTCTATCTCTCCCTTTAGATCTGATAATATTTCCTTTATATATCTGGGTTCTCCAGTGTTGGATGCATATGTATTTATAATTGTTCTATCCTCTTGCTGTGTTGATCACTTTACTGTTATATAGTGTCCTTCTTTGTCTCTTAATACAATTTTTTGTTTTTTAATTATTATTGAATCAAAATTGATCATACATATTTTTGGGGTTCAACATTGAGATATGTTGATCAAATCAACATATATATTGTTACAAATCATAATTATTCTTTATGCCCCTTGTCTGATTTCTCCCCCTCTCCCTCTCCCTCTCCCCTCCCCACTCTAATTACCCTAGATTTCTTCTCTCCTTCTCAAAGAATAATGGTTATTCTGTTGGTTTGTTGCCTAGATGATATGTCCAATGCTGAGAGGTGTGATCAGGTCCCCCAGTGTTATCATAGAGCAGATGCTTTTTCTGTCACTCTGAAATGGGCTTTGTGGAGAGAGACCTCCTCTTCTTTTCTTTATCTCTACTGGTGACTCTCTTTGTGTAAATGCACTCCAGTGGCTGGTAGACCATCTGCATGGAGGTTGTGGCATCTAGCCACTTTTGCAGCAGCCATGGTTATTGTGGTGGCTGTGATGGGCCACCCACATGGAGGTGATGTTTTTGGCATGCTTCTTCGTGCTAGCGGTGTGCCTGGTTGTGGCAGAGGGGTCCAGTCCCAAGCTCCATGCCTCATGTCTCCTGGTGGGCCCCAGGATGCTGATGCTGTACCTGGGCTGGAACTAATTTTTTGTCCTTTGCTTACTTCTAAAATGGGGGAACTTCTTGTGGGAACCAGTACTTGAGCTCTGTGGTTGATCTAAATTGCTGCTTTGCTGCTGTTTCCCTAGGGAAGGCTTTTTGTGCAGCTCAGGGTTTAATGGTTGACCTTATAGGTACTTCTGGCTCTCCAGAGACCTGGTGCACCTGGGTTATGTAGAAACTCTGATCTGGGCCTGATTTTTTTCAGCAAACTGCTCCCCATGCAATTCTATATTCCTGACCAGTCTCCTCTACATGGTCCTGCACTGATTGGGGGGTGGATTGTCTGTCCTTGCTGTGTCCCAGTTTTCTCCTGGGGGGCCCATCTCCCCCACCACCCATACTCCAAACACTTGCATAGTGTGGGCCCTGTGCTGGTCCCTTGTGATGACTCACTGGCCTCTGAATGGCTCCCCTTTTCAGCTCTTCTGGCTCCTTGCTCCTGCATGGGTCCACAGGAACACTATTAGTGGTCTTGCTGTCCTGGGGGCCACCAAGGCCTTCTTATCCCCTGTTGCCTCTAAGTAACCCCATCTGAAGGGCACAGCTGCAGCTTCTGCTGACTTCTGCTCCATGCACTCAGCAGTTATAGCCTTAAAGCAGCTATGGCCTGAAACGCTCTGAGCAATTTTTTCTTTATCTCATTGTGGACTATACTAACATTAATAAAGCAAATGTATTTCACAGGGCCTAGCTTCCAAGGCCCTGTAGTTTCACATATAGCCTAACTTTTTAAAATTATACATCAAAATGTTAAGTTTGTGAAAAACAGGAAACTTTCCCCAGGCTAAATTCTCTGTTGTAGATAAAGAATTGTAACACAGTAAAATTGCTGGCTCTAAGGGCAGATGTCCTTGGTGCAGCCAAAACTAATGATTATTGCCATGAAAATTATCTTACTGTTCTTTTGTAACCACCTATGTTCCCTTTTCTGTAACTTTCTGGACTGGAGAATAAATACTGAGAGAAGACCATAGTTCAGTGTTATTTTTCTGAGGATTGCTTCTCTCTTGAGGGTTCCTGGAAAATTAACCCCTTCGGGGCTTCTCACTACTCAGAAGAAATGGGCCTTGAGTAATCCTTTGCATCTCCATCACCCTGAGGAAGAGGTGACATCTCATCATGGTTTCTCCTGCCTTCATGAGCTCAATAGGTCTCTCCTCCTCTTCCCCTGAGCTCTAGCAGCCCCAGCTTGGCTGGTGTTACATTTTTATAGTTGTAAATTGGTTGATTTGCTGGGGACCCTCTATTCCACCATCTTGACTGAAACTCCTTTTAGTACAAATTTTGATATAAAGTCTGTTTTATGTGATAGAAGTTTAGCTACTCCTGCTCACTTTTGTTTTCTGTTTGCATGTAGTATCTTTTCCCATCCCTTCCCTTTCAGCCGATGTGTGTTTTGGGAGTAAGGTGTGTTTGTTGTAGGCAGCATATGGATGGGTCATGTTTATCTGTTCAGCCAGTCTATGTCTTTTAAATGGAGCATTTAACTTTTTTACATTCAAGTTTATCATTAATATATGAGGTCTTATTCCTGTCATTTTGTTGGTTGTTTTCTGGTTGTTTTATGTATCCTTTGTTGTCCCGACCCACGGGATATTCAACGCAGACCCTGGAGGGGGGAGTGGGAATTGGATGGGACAAGAGACACGAGAAATTGAGACAAAGTGTGGGGCCTCAGGCCCCCAACACTTTGTTCCTTGCTTTGTCTCTTATTGTTTATCCTTGTGGTTTGCTGGCTTTCTGTATTGATGAAGTTTGGTTCCTTTCTCTTTCTAATATGTGTATCTGTTCTACCAGTAAGTTTTATATTTTCAGGTGTCATCATGATAGTTGTTACTATTCTTTCTTTTCTAGATGTAGGTCTCCCCTAAGTACTTCCTGTAAGGCTGTGATGAATTCCCTTACTTTTTGGTTGTCTGAATCATTTATTGAAGAGACTGTCCTTTCCCCAGTATGTGTTCCTGGTGCTTTTGTCAATTCAGTTGGCTGTATTACATGGATTTATTTCTCTGTTCTATATTCTGTTCTATCGGTCCATTTGTCTGTTCTTATGTCAGTACCATGGCTAGAACAGAGGAGCTCAAATTTTCTCATAACAAAGAAACAATAAATTTTTGCAATGAATATGCTAGATACCGTGATTTGATCATTGCACACTGTATGCATATATTGAAATATAACTATTTACCCCATAAATATTTACAATCAATATGTATTAATTTAAAAAGTATATATAAATTAATTAAAAATCAAAGTGTACATATTTATACACTTAAATTTAATTCATAAGTAGGAATTTTCTTTTTACTACTTGGTCAAAGAGTATGACTATAGCTGATGCTTTTAATATATCTTGCCTAATTACCCCTTAGACTTGATTTTTAACAGCTTTCTTGTGACGGGATTTTCTAAAATCTAATAGAAAAAGCTATTCCATGCGCCTAAAATCTTTCTTGCACCAACTTAACTATTTTTCTGAATATTATACTATGTTTCTTGAAGAATCTAAATTTACTGTGACAAGTTGTATAGTCCCCCCATTATTTGGTCAAGTAAAAATGATAATGTTTCAATTGTTACATAGTAATTTGCCACATAAATTTACTATATAATATCAATATTTTGTTCCATTTTAATGATAATTGTATATGCTGTTTTAAGAAACTTTGCATTTATGAATAAAATATCCCTTATGGTATTGTAGCTACTGAAGGAATGTTATTGAAGTCCCTGAATGTATAGAGATATCTATTTACCATCTCTTGATGGTTGTATCTTCTCTGGGTGTAAGCTCCTAGGAAAAGCTTTTAGTCCAATTTTAATCTTCAATTTTCAAGGCAATGTTCATTCAATTTATGCTGCAGCACATTCAGAAAGTCAATTTATCAAGAATCTCTGATCTTCAGCAATAATTATGCTATGCTCCCTAAGTTACATGTCTTTCATTTGGCTGCTTGTTTAAACTGGCAAGTCTGTGTTTTTCTTCCTTGGATCTTCTTGTTTTATTTTATAAGTGTAAAACTGCAGGAGATTAAAGAGTCAGCGTGCATAATAATACCCGTGGTAAGTGCAAAATTTGAAGGGAAGATGTACAAATTTTGTCTGAAAGACTGAACTTTACCAGATTGAATTGAATTATAGTTTGCTTCAATATGACTGAGAGAAAATGAGCAGTTTGTGGCAGGGTTCTTGAATGGTTAGAACATTCTGCCAAATGCTACTGTTAGCATTTTTTTTTAAAATTTAGTCTTTTCAAGATCTAATTGCAGTCGTGCACTGCATAATGGCATTTTACTCGACAATGGACTGCATATCTGATGGTGGTCCCGTAAGATTTAATGGAGCTGAAAAATTCCTATTGCACGCTTATCATTGTGTTATTATTTCCTTACACTATTCAGTAGAATAACATGCTGTACAGGTTTGTAGCCTAAAAGCAATAGGCTATGCCATATAACCTAGCTATATAGTAGGCTATACCATCTAGGTTTGTGTAAATACACTCAATGGTGTTCCCACAACAACAAAATCACCCAACAACACATTTTTGAGAACATATGCCTGTCTTTAAGCAATGCATGACTACACTTACGTGTTGTTAGAAATTGTTCTGTTCTCTAGAATTTCAAAGACATGCATATTCCATTTCCTTAAGATGCACATTTTTTACTCAATCAATGGATACAAATAAATAAGTCTATCAGGTAACCCTTTATATAAATTGAAACATTAGCTGTATTAATATAGTTATTAAATTATGTACTGTACATACTTACGTTACATGTGTTTTCCCAAATCTCTCCACCCTCTGGACAGATGGAGAAATGATAACCGTATTTTACTCACTCTTGCTTTCCTTTATGTCACTTTCTCACATGAGTCCCTGTGTGTGAAGAAATATACTTTGAGGTGCTATTTTTGCTACACTGGACGTCCAATCTTCTGTTGGTTGCTGAGGCTATTCAGTTGGGTGCTTATATACTAGCACAATTTAGGCACTGAAGGTGCCACAGTATGCTGTAAAAAAAAGTCTTTTTTCTTTTTGTTATTCTCCACTTTGCAACAGAATAAGGTACAGATTAACATCCTGAGTGTGGGAGACATGTTCTTTCTCCAGAACCAGTAGGACACCATGGTCTGGATTTACTTAATATCTCCTCAAGTGGACAGTTACAAGTGTTAGACAGGGGCAGGGGAAGGATTTTGCAAGCTCATTGTGGATTTTATGTGAAGTTATATTATCCCACTTAAGCTTCTCAGATGTAAAGATATTTCTGTTTTTCAATTGTTGTCCTTTTTTCTTCAATTGTTTCATAACTTGGGACTAGGGTACAGAATTCAATTGCCATTTTTGGAGCATCCTCAGAGACTCCAGAATCTATTTTGAAATAATGCTGCTGGTGTCCAGATGTCTTAGTAGAGTTTTGCATGAACCAGTGCTCTTGGATTTTTATGTATATGCCTCCTACTCTCCAGAGCATTGAGGTATGAATCTGTGGCAGTCTTAACCAAGAGACAAATCTGAGAGAAAGACAATTATGCTGCACAGTGACTGTTCCCCTTCACTCTAATGACAAGGGCTTTCTCACTTGGTCAGTATCATAACTCCTGGCTGGCTCCTTTTTTTTTTTCTGGAGAAGAGTCTTTCAGAGGTTCCTTTGTCTCACATCCTCCAGCAGTTCACCAGCTGTGTGCAAAGACCCTTAATCCCAGTTTATGCTCAAACTGGTTGAGACAAATGGATCATGTGGTCTCAGTGTATAGACATGGCATGGACTTGCTGTAAGGCAGGGAGCAAAGTCCAGAACCAGGAGATCAGCTCAGGCTGTGGCAACTTGCCAGTCTACAGGTAAAACCATGGCCAAACCCAGCAATTCATGGCTTAACAAGGCCAAGGGCAAGATTCAAGCCTTGGGCCAAGGTCTTAGCTGGGTAGAAACCGTCACAGAGGCTTCTTGGCCCAAACCAGAGTACTACTGTTAAATAAAAGAAACTTGAAGTCACAGACTTCTAGAGTTATAAAGAAACCTCCAGAAGACATAATTATAGTAATTTTCCATAATGCTACATGGATTTAAAAGTTTTTTCATATGAATTCTTTCAAAGAAACTTATTGTTTCTAGTGAAATTGAGAGGATGTTTTGCATACGGCTTAAAGAATACATGCTCTCATGCTAGACAGCCTGGATTCAAATGCCAGTTCTACCACTTACCTCACCTGTGTGACCTTGTTGGACAAGTTTCTCCAGTTCTCCATGCCTCTGGTTTTTGTTTTTGTTTTGTTTTCCTTATCTGTAAGATGGGGGAAATAATTATATCTACTTCAGAGTGTTGCCACAAAGATTAAATCAATCAGCACTTGTAAAGCTCTTAAAACAATGCCTAGCACATACTAGATGCTCAGTAATTCTGGGCTTCAGATGAAAGCAGAATCTCTATGTTTGAAGGAAGGGTGGTATGAGCATGCTAGAGCCTTACTCTTTCACTCAGCTCAGAGTATGGCAGCCTCCATGGAGGTTCATTGAATTCTTGTGGTTTTTGAGAACATACTTTTAAAATCACTGCTTCGAAGACAACCCCCATCCAGTCCAAGAGCCCCTTCTGCAGTAACCATGTAAGATATGGGCATCTAACTTCTGCTTAACACTTTTAGCAATGATGAATGCATTTTTTTAAAAAAGCTACTAAGTATTCTAAGTATCCCAAATATTGAAGATGTAAAGTCTCCTACCAATTAAAGTTAGAAATGTCATTGATCCAGGATACAACAGGATGTAACAAAGGAAGTTGTCCTCAACTCCAAAAGGCCACCTGTTAGCTGTATGACCTTGAGCAAGTGACTTAACTTCTCTGAATCTTCATGTGCTAATATTGAAAATTGGAATACTCTTAATATATAATTCTCAGGTTTGCTGTAAGAATTAAATGAAACGTTACACCTTTAGTGCCTGGCATTAATAGGCACTCAAAAAGTTGCATGTTATGATTCTACTCATTGATCCTTCTTGTTTTTGAAGATCAACATAATAAAATCAAATTATTCTTCCACATGATTGCCTATCAGATTTGCAAGTTAAACAAATGACTTAAATCCCACTTTCTCTTCTTGTCCTCTCCTGGGTTTTCTCAAATGTTCCTTGTTTGACAGTTTTTCCAGGCCCCTCACCATCCTGGTTATCCTCCTCTGATTATTCCTTAGTTTATTAATGGTCTTCTAACACAGTGACAATACGGCTTGATTATCAGTTCTCCACATGTGGAGATGAGGCCTTCCTCAGATAGAAAGCTTTAAGCTTATTGAAAAACCTAATTTTCCAAAGTTTCATTTAGTTCCTGGTTTATATTGAGACTAAGTTCAGCTAAAACCTAGATTGGAAGTAGAGGGGAGAGATTTTATCTTAGACTAACATTTATTTGTTACTTCCTTCTTGAAGGGACTGCATAACCAAAAGAATCAGTCTGTTGTTCATAAGATTAGTTGAAGAACTATGTGTGTGTGTGTGTGCTATCAGCAGTCTCCTGTTAAAAAGACACAGTATCGAAATACCTATGATATAAGAAAACCTGGGCAAATGATTTTCACCAAACCTTACATTTGAGGATCCCAAGTCTACTTCTCATCCTTTCCACCAACAATAGACACCCTGTGTTAGATCAAGTAAATTAGATGGGAGAGCAGCCATGGTTTGCTTTTTTTGGACATCTAAAGTGAACTTACTGCTTTCTGACTTTACGAATTTAGTGTAATAATTTAAGCAATGAATGTGGAGGTTTTGTTTTGATGTCACTTACTATGCTAGATTCCAGAGATGGAATGGTGACAGAAATATATGTGATACAGTCTTTGC
Source organism: Galeopterus variegatus (assembly GCF_000696425.1). Lineage (NCBI taxonomy): Eukaryota > Metazoa > Chordata > Mammalia > Dermoptera > Cynocephalidae > Galeopterus > Galeopterus variegatus. The sequence continues at coordinate 68,018 of NW_007733538.1, forward strand.
CCTTAAAGAGATCACAGCCACCTGTGACTATATAATTCCAATATAATGTCATCAGTCATATTTTAGTGCTGTATGATCACAGAGGATAGAACGAGTAACTCTTCCTGCATGGTCGGGTTGAAAGAGACGTGGCTTTTTTTCTGAGACCTGAAAGATAAATAGGAATTTAAAAATTAAACAGGCTTGAAAGATTTAAATGTCGCACATGCGTGTGTAAGTCTGTGTGTGTATGTGTGTGTTTGTATACACACAAAAGTCTTGTGTATGTATGTATATATACACATACTCGTATATATATACAAGTATATACGTAATGTGCATATACACACATAATTGTGTGTGTTCTGTATTTTATTTTATTTTATTTATTATTTTTTATTATACACACATATGAGGTACAACGTTGACTTTCGATAATTGTGGACAATGTGTAGTGCTTAGATCAGCATAGTTAGCTTATTCATCATTACAATACACAATCTTCTTTGTGTCCGTTGACCAATTCCTCATTAGCCCCCTCCCTCTCCCCTCCCCTCACCTTTTCCACCTCTAGATTTCTAAAAGTTCAACATGTTACTGTGATTGTGTTTCTTTTTTTCTTTCTTTCTCTGTGTCTCTTTATTGTTCATTTGTTTATTTATGGATTTAGTTCCCAGTTATTGTATTGCATATTTTGGAGAGATAATACCTACCTGCTTTATTTAAGAAAATATTCCTTTTCAGCACTTTTGAATTTTTCATTTTTATCTATTTAACACAGAAGTATTTATCACTCTTACCCTCTTTATTTAAAACAGTTCTGAGTGGCCTTTATTTGACAAAAAAATCCTAACTCCATTTTTAAGAGTTAATTTACATGTGAGTTCTCTTTAATACAAGTTAATGTAAAATCGCTGTGTGTAAAATGTTCTTCTATCCAGACTTACCTCCTTTTAAGTCATTTGAGTTTGAAAAGACAAAATGTATCTAGATATATGAGTAACAAATGCAGCCAAACTAATGGATCTTAGTCAATTCTTAGCTGTGAAGAGAACCAATTTGAACCTGGGGAATTGATTGGGTATGTGGGAAATTCAGACAGCAAGAAACCAGTGACCAGGGCCACTTAAATTGGGTTAGAAATGGAATTTCAGACTACAAAATGCTCTTAGATTTGAAGGAACTAGGCAATCTAGTGATTCTGGTTTCTTAGGAAGGAGTGTTAAACTTTCTGACTAAGAAAGAATAGCATATCCTAAGGGAAATTGTAATTAAAGCACAACAGCTTTTATTTTCTTTTAAAGAGGAATTGTAAAGAGCAAGACAAATTCAGTGCAACCTCCCAAGGGACTGTTCAAAGATCTCCAGGTAAAGAAAAATCTGTTCTGGTAACGGGAAAAAAAGAAAATGGAATAAAGTAAGAGTCTGCTGCATCGGTTAAGAATTTTAGGAAAAAGATAAAGGCAGCAGGAAAGTGAAATGAATTCTTGCTCACAAAGCAGCCAGAGATTAAAAATGGGAAGCCTTTATAATTATATCATAAAGAGATCAGAAACAAAATGGGTTGGCTAATAAATTGAAGAAACTACAATTAAATATTGCTATTAAGTATGTGCTTTCTCAAATCTATATTTAATAATAACAATGCCTTTCTTTTCTAAGAGCTATTTGGATAACTTGGAACTAATGGAAACTAGGCAAAAAAGTGAATAGCAAAGAATTAGTAATTAAATCAGAAAAGAATTACATTAAGAAGTAGGAAACTTCTGGGTTGTATTCTCATGTCCTTACTTTGTGCTCTATTTTTACCTGTGTATATCAAACTCAGTTCTGTTTCTAGGCAGCTAAGAAAAGTAGGAGTAACAGTGGAAGTCAGATATAAGTGAGTTTAGAATCATAGCAGTTTGAATAGAATTATGTCACAGGATGCAGATTTTAAAAATTTCTGAGAATTTGGTATTCATATATAAGAGAATATACGAAAGCCATCAAAAGTTATATTTGAAGACATAATCAGTGGCTGGTTTCCAATAGGCTAAGAAATACTCATAGTAGAACAGAATTATTATCTCCCAATTTATGGTAGTCCAGGGAGAGCCAGTTGCATTAGACATACATGTGTCTCTTGTGTATTTTGAAGTAGCCCACGGCATGATGATAAAATAAGTAAAATGTATATTTTTATCTTCCTGATCCCTGATATTAGAATATTTCCAGCCAAGCTTGCCGCCCAAACTTTCCTAAACCTCTTCCTTATCAAAATCTGCTGTATTCATGCCCTATACTCTCAGAGATCTACTCTCTGCTAGCCAACTAATCAATAAACTATACTATTGTGATGGTGTGATGCTATGTACTTCTGGGTTATCTTTTCCAAGAGTTATATGTTTAGAAAATGGGTCTTCTGGAGACCCACAACCTCAATTTTACAAAGAATGTTATTCTTGTTGTACGAATTTTAGGGAAATATTGCAGGGATCATGACAGATTATTTGGACATGGGAAGCTTTCAAGCATCTCTTTAGTCATACTACACATTCATTGAGTATTTATACAGTCTGCGATAATCAGTCTGCCAGCTGCTTTACATGTTATAACTAATTTAATTCTTACAAACAACTCTTTGGATGAGGTATTATGATTATTCTTTGATTTACAGATATACAAATGGGAACTCTAAGATTAACCTGCATCATGCTACATAGCTAGTAAGTGGTAGAGCTGAGACTCATACACACTTGTGTCTGGTTCCAGAGCCTGAGTTTTTAGCCACTACTCACAATGCTTTTATATTGCATTACATTTTCATGGAATAAAATTTGCTTGAATGTATATGTTACAGGGGGTGGAGTAGTGCAGAAATATTTGAAACATGTGCTTTATCTGTGCTTCCCCTAACTGAATCTCCCCTTGAGAGGAAGAGTTAATTATTAAATTGGTAAATTCAAGAGAAAGAATTGGGCATGAAAGTCAACATCTCCTCCCTTTCTCTTTAAGCTTAGTCTCTCTGCAGAGAGTATCCATTTTGCTCAGCTGCTTTGTGCCTTAAGTCTTTCAAGGTAAGGCTATTTCTCTGTGTACAAAGGCTAGCTATTTGCCACATAATATCTATGACCTGGGTTCAGCATTAAGAATCTCACCTTTAGCATATACCTAAGGTGAGTTCGTCAATAGCTTTGTTGGGAAAATGCAATAGTTTCATCAGGGCCCTTGCCTTGGGTCCAGTTGGGTGTGGTTCAGCACATCCTTTGTAAGCAAATTGTGTGTGTGTGTGTGTGTGTGTGTGTGTGTGTGTGTGTGTGGAGTTAGTGTGCCTGTGTAGCACCGACACCTTGGCTGAAGTTTACTGCCTCAGGCAGCTGCTGTACAGGCGGCCATGCTTTCCAACCTATGTCTTCCAAGGGTCTGTTTTGCCAGTTACCTAGCTCATAGGCCTGTGTGTAAGGGGTCTGGTGACCCAGCCTGGCATGTAAGGGGTCTGGGGACCCAGACTAGCATGTGAAGGGTTTGTGACCCAGTCTGTGAATGAGTTTGAGGGGTCTGTGAGCTCCAGACCCAGCCCTGGCTTGACAATTGGCCCAGTTAGGGCAGGATTACAGGCAAGTAAAAGAGCCCGACAACTGGTGTGGTAAAAAGAGCTCCACAATTGGTGTTATGAACAGGATAAGAGTGCTACAATTGACTATGTTGACAGGATTCCAACATTAGCTTAGCCATAGCATGACAGCTTCGTCAATAATAATGCTGACATTTAGTTCTCCAGCTGCCTTACTGCCTCTTCAGCCTTCAGTTGGTTCAGAACTCAGTAGTGGAAAATGGGTGTCAATTATTAATCACATTAAGCCACTAGAGTTATTTATGGTTAAGATTTAGAAATGATATATTTTTTCACTCTATTGAAAAAAAAATCATCAATATAGCGAAAAGACATTCTACAGAATGGGAGAAAATATGTGCAAAAAATGCATCTGACAAGGGATTAATATTCAGAATATGCAAAGACCTCAGACAACTTCACAGCAAAAAGACAAATAATGCAATTTAAAAATGGGCAAAGGAGCTGCATAGACATTTCTCAAAGGAAGACATACAAATGGCCAACAGGTATATGAAAAATGCTCAACATCACTAATCATCAGGGAAATGCAAATCACTCTGAGATATTTCTTCACCCCAATCAGACTGGCTATTATAAAAAAGACAGAGAAAAACAAATGCTGGAGAGGATGTGGAGATGAAAAATGCTCAACATCACTAATCATCAGGGAAATGTAAATCACTCTGAGATATCTCTTCACCCCAATCAGACTGGCTATTACAAAAAAAGACAGAGAAAAACAAATGCTGGAGAGGATGTGGAAAGAGAGGAATGCTCCTGCATTGTTGGTGGGTCTGTAAATTAGTACAGCCATTATGGAGAACAGTATGGAGGTTCCTTAAACAACTACAGATAGAACTTTCATATGATCCAGCAATCCCACTCCTGGGGATATATCCAGAGGAATGGAAATCATCAGGTCAAAGACATACCTGCACTCCCATGTTCATTGCAGCTCTATTTACAATAGCTAGGCAATGGAACCAACCTAAATGTCCATCAGTGGATGACTGGATAAGAAAATTGTGGTATATATACACAATGGAATACTACTCAGACATAAAAAAGAATGAAATTCTACGATTTGGAACAACACAGATGAGCCTGGAGAAAACTATCCTAAGTGAAATAACCCAAGTATGGAAATAGAAATACTGCATGTTCTCACTCATAACTGGAAGCTGAATCCATAAATAAACAAATGAGAGATAAAGAGAGACAGAAGAAAGAAAGAAAGAAAGAAAGAAAGAAAGAAAGAAAGAAAGAAAGAAAGAAAGAAAAATCACAGCAATATATTGAACTTTTAGAAAACTAGAGGTGGAAAAGGAGAGAAGAGGGGGAGGGGGAAAGGGAGAGAGGTTAATAAGGAATTGGTCAATGGACACAAATGTATTGTAGTGATGAATAAGCCAACTCTACTGATCTAACCACCACACAATTGTACACAATTATTGAAAATGAAAGTTTTACCCCACATGTATGTATAATAAATTAAATTTTAAAATAAATAAACAAATAAGTTTTAAAAAAATGATATTTTTTGAGTGGCTAAGAAAATAGAACCTTAATTTTTTGACATGGTGTCAAACATTTGGACAGTTGGATATATCAAGATTATGCTACTTTTATCTCTGTACTAATTTATCTGACATTGTTTTATATGTAATAAAAATTTCTCCCTTAGTTCTTGTATACTTGTTTTAAAGCATTTCTCAGTGAGTTATTCCAAGTGTGGTTGGAGGGACAGTGTTAATTTAGCATCCTTACATGATATGAAATATCAATAAAGATATAACTTATTTAAGGAATAATCCTTGACTTGAAAAATTTTTAAGATTTATATCAACTGTAGAGAATGAGTTTATGGAGCCTGGTAGTGTCAAAATGGTCAATTACCTGCAGCATTCAATGTGGCACTTTTATCCATACTATCTTGTTTTCTGATTATTTCATATGTCTCAGTATTATCTCCCAAATGTGATTATAAATGCTCCTGCATCAAGGGGCAACATATAATCCTTCTTTTTCTCTTAATTCAACTCTTGCCACTTGCAAGAATGCCGAAAGGTTATGAGTAGAATAAATTTTGGTTGACTTGAATTGAGGGAAAATAAATTAGTTAGGTTTATAAGCAAATTGCCAAGTTTTCTACCTGAGTTATTTAATGTTCAATCAGTTGTTCTAGTGTTGGAAAGATGTAGTATATGTCCTTTTTTTATTTTTTTTATTTTTTTTTATTTTGTCAATATACACTGTATATGATTATTATGGCCCGTCACCGACACCTCCCTCCCTCCTCCCTCTCTCCCCTCCCCCGCAAGAATGTCCTTTCCATTTGCTTGTTGTAACAACTTCATAAAAGTATAGTTGTTATATCTTCTTCCCCGCCCCCCCCCAGTTTTTTTTTTTTGTGTGTGTGTGTTTGTGGGTAAATTTGTTTTTGTTTTTTTTTTTAGCTCCCACCAATAAGTGAGAACATGTGGTATTTCTTTTTCTCTGCCTGACTCGTTTCACTTAATATTATTCTTTCAAGGTCCATCCATGTTGTTGCAAATGGCAGTATTTCATTTGTTTTTATAGCTGAGTAGTATTCCATTGTGTAGATATACCACATTTTCCGTATCCACTCATCCGATGATGGACATTTGGGCTGATTCCAGCTCTTGGCTATTGTGAAGAGTGCTGCAATGAACATTGGGAAACAAGTATACCTTCGACTTGATGATTTCCATTCCTTTGGATATATTCCCAGCACCTTTCTTATACTCATCTTTTAATTGGTCTCACAAAAATAGATTGGAATTTCTGAGATATTTCTGTAACTTTAGTAGGACTGAATAAAGTCGTGAAGATGTCATGGGAGGAGGTTGCTTTGATATGGGAAACACTCTCTGTTATTGTCATAGTGGGTACATAAATCATCTGCCAATATCCCTGGAGAAGTAGTGTCATTCGTGTCAAATCATATCTTAAGGTTTTCAGTGCCTTTCCAAGACTGGTGTTGAATAGAGGTGGGCTACGTGACTGATGTTGCCTAGTAGGTTTTGGCTGATATCTGACGTACAACTTATAGAAGGAAGAGCATGCCATACTCTTTTGTAGAATCTCAGTGTTGCCTCAGCCGTCATATTCTATACAAATATTTACTCTTTTATATTGCCTGCTGAATAACAAATGTGTGAATATCTCATTTTTTAAACATTAGTTTTATTTATGCCAGTTTTTTCATAGCATGATGCAAGTGCCAAGTACCAGATTTGGACCTCCAAACCTTAGTTTCTCATTTTAAAAGGTAGCAATTTAAAGATTCCAGTGGAAGCTAATTCAGTTTTGGAATAGCAGAAAACTTTAGATTATTAGGCTTAGATGACTTTGGTTCCTTGGGTGGCTGTGGTACTGTTTCCCAGATGACATCAGGCCTTTTTCAGGAATTCAGATGCCAGTTAGGTTTGTGACTTATTCCAAGTCTGTTAAACACTTTGTATTTCAATTGTCTCATTTGAAAATATATAATGATATCTGAAATTTACCACCTTGCACATAGCCAAAGCCACAATTCAATGGACTTTTAATAAATATATTTTTGCAGTGTTTTTAAGAATAATAAAATGTATGATGGGAATTTTAGGAGAGATTGTCATGTGGTATTGACAATTAACAATTAACATCAAATGTCTAATTGGTATGTATCAGGCAGAGAGAGACAAAAAAATATCACGTTAATATGAAGTGGCATTATTCTTTGCTAGTACTTACTAGAAAGGTCTTTTACTTCAAAGAATCATTATTTACATAAGAAAATAGACTTTTATTTTGTACGTTTTCATTCAGTGTTACAATACAGAACAAAAAGGAATGACAGCTATGTACAATCCCATGAAATACATTTTCTCACTCTATTTTCTTCTTGTGAGTCTTGTAAAATACTGTTTATATATGAAATCCACTTTGAAGTGAAAATTATTAAATGGGGTCACACGTCAAAGTCTTTACTATCTTAATGCTATCGGAAATAAATGGGAGATTTTGTTCTTCAACATCCTTACAACACTTGGTTCTTCTAATAAATTCAATAGAATAGAAAATGCTAGGTCTCCAAAAGGCCACAGGATGGAAAGAGGAATGAGGGGAAGAAGGGTAAACTTTCTCAAAAATCAACTATTTTATTCTGATGTCAATGATTATTCTCTACTATGTGGGACCAGCCACACCAAAGTGTGATTGGATAATTGGACACAAAGCGTATCCAAAGATATGTGAAGACAAGAAAGAGAGAAGAGGGTGAAGAAGCAAACATTTCTTTACCACGTTCTCCATCCTAGTTACTTCATGTATATCATCACTGATAGCAAAGACAGAGGACTGAGACCATGAGGATTTCAGGATCTCCAGAGGGAGAGAAACAAGTGCTTGTGATCTTGTAGGAGATTAATATCTGTACTGATGAATAAATCAAATCTGGACCTGTATCTAGCTTCAAGGAGAACAGAGCAATTTTATCAAGAACACTTAGGATTGAGAGATCCGAGGATGCTGTCTCCTTCCCAAAGATCTCTATGCCATTTACTGTTGTTATCTTTCTTCTCCTAAATAACAATGTGGTTTGTCAGGCTTCCAAAAGAAAATAGCACAGTCATTTTACTGTCTGATATAACTCACCCCTTCTGTCCCTCAATGATCTACTTATGGAAGTTGCTTTATGAAACCTTTTCTCTCCACTCAACCTTCTCTATCTCAGAGAGTTAAGTACAGCCAGATTTATAAATGTCTGTCGGTATTACTGAGTAACAGAGTGAAAATTTAAATTCAAGCAAATCATGTCTCTGGCAAGTTATTTCACTAAAATAAACTTTGAAAAATATTTTATTTATTTATGTATTTATTTATTTATTTATTATTTTATTTTATCAGTACACAATGTAGTTGATTTTCGTGTTCTTTTACCAATTCCTCCCTCCCCCCTCCCATCCATCAACATCATATCTGTTCATTTTTCTTAACAAGTTCAAGGGATTGTGATTGTTGCGTCTTCTTCCTCGCCCCACCCATTTGTTTGTGTATTTATCATCCATGTTGCTGCAAATGGTCGTATTTCATTCTTTTTTATAGAAGAGTAGAATTCCATTGTGTAGATGTACCACAGTTTCCTTATCCACTCATGTGATGATGGACATTTGCGCTGGTTCTAACTCTTGGCTACTGTAAATAGTGCTGCAATAAACAAGGGAGTACAGTCATCCCTTCAGCATGATGATTTCCATTGCTCTGGGCATATTCCCAGTAGTGGAATAGCTGAGTCATATGGTATTTTAACTTCTCAATATACAATTTAGTTGATTTTTGTGACCTTTTACCCCTTCCTCTTTCCCCACTCCCTCTCTCCCCTCCCATCACTACAACACATTTGTTCACTTGTCTTAACAAGTTCAAGAAATTGTGATTGTTGTGTCTTGTTCCCCCCACCCTTTATTTGTGTGTTTATTAATTTATTTTTAGCTCCCACAAATAATACACTGTTGGTGGGAATGCAAAATGGTGCAGCCTTTATAGAAAATGGTATGGAGTTTCCTCAGACAATTATAAATTGATCAACTATATGAGCCAGCTATTCCACTACTGGGAATATACCCAGAGTAATGGAAATCATCAGACTGAAGGGATACCTGTAATCCAATGTTTATTACAGCACTATTTACAATAGCCAAGAGTTGGTACCAGCCCAAATGTCGATCATCAGATGAGTGGATAAGGGAACTGCGGTATATCTATGCAATGGAATTCTACTTTGCTATAAAAAAGAATGAAATATTACTATTCACAACAGCATGGATGGACTTAGAGAAATTATACTAAGTGAAACAAGTCAGGCACTGAAAGTAAAAAATATTTTAATCATGCTTGAGGAATAGAGAAAAATCAGGTGGACCCTGACATGTCTTATGTTTGTTTTCAGTGAGGCATCTTCCTAAGGAAGAGATTTATAATGGCTTTAACAAAAACTCTCCACTATTTTTGCCTTATGTGCTTAAGATACAACACTATAGAAATGAAATATGTGTACTTAGAGCTAAGAGAACCAGAAGAATGATAACAATAATTAAATTGGCCTCTGCGGATAGAAGAAATAACGAAAAAATACGCTTTCTGGAGATACTAAAGTAAGAGCCAAGTATTAGTGGCTGAATAGCTTAAGAGTTTGGAGCAAGTATTTTTAGACAGAGAGGAAAGCGTTAAGCAGTGTCCAAATCAAATGCCATCATGGTGTGTGCAAGTAGATACAGAGGAATTGGTAATGTTGGAGCCTAAAGTATAAATGATAAAAATGAGACTGACACCTAGACAATTATTCTATCTCTTATTTGGGCCAAAGATTTTGTTCCTCACACATCATGAGAAAGAAACTTTGTATTGTTCTTCCTGTAGTGAGGATGGGTTTGCAGTTATCCTCCCACACTTTATTATCAACATGTATTTTGACAATAGCACCTCTGTGGTGGGCACACTGTGCAAAATTTAGAGCATCAGAGTCTGGTTGCTATGTTTGGAGTTCAGATTACAACAGTCCAAATAAATTGAGAAAAATAAAATTAAGCCTAAAGGAGCGTAAAGATTATTTGCTGTTGAAAATTGATATCTTATACAGCTCCAGCTGAATCAAAGTTGCAAAGGAAGAAATATATATCCATGGCATGAATTCACAAAACTTTGTAAAAGTTAGTGTTTTCCCCAGGAGGAAAAGTAAGTCAAACTTTTCCTTTGATTGGAGAGTAATATGTAAATCTGATGTCAATAAGATCTATAGTGGAATCTTGTGTTCTGAGCTTGGCAATCATGCAATAGATAGAAGTGACTTTTAATAGCAAGACATCTTGTAAATATCAGCAGGATATTTTTTTCAACACAAAAATACTGGTTGCGTTGCCTATGTTAAAAGGAAATACAAAGTAAAAGTGAACTTTCTTGGCTGTCTGGCACTTTTGGACAACTGTTCGTTAATCATAGCAAACAATCACATGTGTATAAACTTTCCTGAACTTTATGATTTATTTTGCAATTCTAGTATATATCAAAAAAAGTCAACAAACTGTCAGATGAGTTGATTCACTTTTTGTGACTGCAGTATGCTGAAATATCTAGGGCTTTTGATTAATTATTTTTTATTATTCTTCTTATGCCTGTCTATATACCTAATAGATGGAAAAATTAAATTTAAGCAAACTGTACTTTTGGAAAATTGTTTAATTGAAACTACATTGAAATATTTGAGTCATGTCTAACGAACAGAAGAAAATCAGGTATATTTAGTGGCTGGGCTTGGAATTTGGACCACATTTTTTAAGTTTATTTATTATTTATTTATTTATCTATTGCCAAATATCTGGGAAAGACTTTTTTAAAATTTTTTTAATTGAAACATATTTGATACATATCTATGAGGTATAGATGTGTATTTCAACACACGTATACAGTATGTGTTGATCTATTCAGGGTAATGAGTCTATTCATTATTGCAAAACTTAATCATTTCTTTGTGATATGCACATTTGAGCTCTTCTCTTCTAGATGTTTGGTTAGGATTTCCCGTCAAGATGGTGTAATAGATGGTCCCCAGCATCACTCTCTACCACAGTCAACCAATTTACAACTATTTGAAAAGCAACAACTGCCAAGCGGGAGCTGCTAGAGCCCAGGGAAAGAGGAGAGACCTATGGAACTCACGAAGGTGGGAGAAGCTGAGATGAGAGAAAGAAAGGACTTCTCCAACCATTTTGAGCCCAAGCCATTTCAAGGTTGGCCCTGGTGAGCACACGGAACAAGAGCTGGCAAAAGCTGCATCTGTGCCCTTCTTATGAAGTTGCTCAGAGGCTGCAGGGGAGAAGAGGGCCTTGGTGGACCCCAGGCCAGAAAGACCACTAACAGGGTTCCTATAGACCCACATAGAAATGAGCAGCCACAGACAACTGAGAAAAGGAGCCACTCGGAGGCTGGTGAGTCATCACAAGGGACCAGCACATGGCCTGTCCTATGGTAAGTGTTTGGAATGTGGGTCGTGAGAGAGACAGGCCCACTGGGGGAACACTGGGGCACAGCAAAGGCAGCTGATCTGTCCCCCAATCAGCACAGGACCACTCAGTGGAGACTGCTCAGGAATATAGAACTGCAGGGGGTGCAATGTGCTGAAAAAGCTCAGGCCCAGACCAGAGTTTCCACACCACCTGGGTGTACTGGACCTCACAAGACCCAGAAGTGCTTACAGGGTCAACAATTAAAACCTGAGCTGCACAAATAGCCTTCCCCAGAGTATCAGCAGCAAAGCAGTAATTTAGCTCAACCACAGGACTCAAGTGCTGGTCCCCACAGGAAGTTCCCCCATTTTAGAAGTAAGCAAACAAACTAGTTCCAGTGCAGAGTTTAAGTGGTGGGGGTAGCTAATAATAAAACACAAAACTGAAAGAAAAAACAAAAACCCCACAGATCAGAGACAAAATTTTGATATCATCAATAAAGGACTAACACCACCAAAGAAGTACAATAAAACCTAGAAGGACTGGAAGCTCCTGGGCTCCCAAGCCAGGATGGGGAGAAGGCTGAAGGCCTCAGCCACACCCCCTTGATGTCTGCATGCAGCCCAGCAATGAATAAGCCCACACCAGAAGCCCCCCCAGGCTTCCAAGCTGGGAAGCAAGGAGCTGAGAGCCTCAGCCATGCCCCTCTGACATCTGCATACAGCCCAAGCTGTCACCACCAAGCTGTCACTGGAAGTGCCCTAGTCTCCCTAGCCAGGGTAGAGGGGCCAATGACCTCAACCAGGCCCCCCCATTGTCTGCATCTAGCCCAGTGATGACCACTGAGCCACTGCTAGAAGTGCCCCAGGATCTCAAGCCAGAATTGGGGGTGTTGAGGGCCTCAACCACACTGCCCCAACATCCACATCTAGCCCAGCAATAACTACCAGGCTGCCGCCAGAAGCATGCCAGGCTCCCAAGCTGTGGTGGGGGAAACCGAGGGCCTCTGCCATACCCGCCAACATCTGCATCCAGCCCAGTGATGACCACCAGGCCACTGCAGGAAGTGCCCTGGGCTTCCAAGCCAGAGCAGTGGGGGGCTGAGGGCCTCAGCCATGCACCAGAAGCAGTTGCCAGAAGGGCCCCTGGCTCCCAAGCTGGGGTGGGTGGGCCAAGGGTCTCAGCCATGCCCCACCTGACATACACATCTAGCCCAGCAACAACCACCAAGCCACTGCCAGAAGCATCCCAGGCTCCCAAACTGGGGTGGAGGGGGCCAGGGACACAGCCTCACCCTCCTGATGTCCACAATCAGCCAAGCCATGACCAAACCACCACTGGAAGCCCCCTGGGCTCCTCTGCTGGAATGAGGGGAGTGCCACAGGCCTCGACAATGCTGCCCTCTCCTCGTCCTCTCTCCCCCTCCACCCCAACTTCTCTGCAACAACATCTTAGAATGTAAAATAATAATAATATTAGTAATAAACATTTTGAAAAATAAATAGATGTTTGGTTACATGCAGTAAAACATTATTGATTACAGAATTCTGAGTTGACTATACATCAATAGGGCTTATTTTTCCTATCTCACTGTACCTTTGTGTTCATTAATCAGCCTTTCACTATCCCTCGTCAATAAACCAGAAGGAGCCCTTGAGTCACTTACTGTGGAATCCTTCTCATTGAGGTAGATCATTAGCAATATTTTTAGGTTTTAGGGGCAGCTTCATTTGTACGTGAAGAATCATTTAAATTCCTGCATTCTCTTTCCTCTTGGATTGCAATTTTAATCCTTATTTGTTCTCTTGCAATGAAAGATTTTTCTTTTATAATATCAGATAGCAACAGTTGGAGGATTATTTGTTCTGGAAACAGATCTTTGCATAGCTCCCAAAATCACATTTTTTTTCTACATGCAAGGATATTCTGTATAAATTAATAACCTATGGCTGAAAATATGTTTAAATAGTCTATTGGATTTAGTCAAAAAGTGGGATGGGTTGTGTGTTAGAATAACCAATCAAATTTAATGAACATGTAAGCTCACACATGTGGCATCATATACACAAAATTTTCTAATTAAGTAATTGGATTTTCAGCTTTTTAACTGGCTCTTTTAGTACCTTCTAAAAGCAGCCAAGTTCAAAGCCTGTACTCTTTTCAAGGCCTAGTGTATGATTCATCTCCCATATATTACTAAGTATCTTACATATTTTTGTCTTTCTGGTACTTAGACTTCTTCCTGCCCACACATGCATACACACACATACACACACATGTGCTGGCTGTCCATCACATATTTTGTAATACATAAATTTATTTTTTTCTCTAATTATATAATGGAATATCTTTCCAAACATCTTGCTAATGAGGTCTTGGAGGACAGTGAATTATTCTTTTACATATTTGAATATAACTGTGTGTTTAATAGAGAGTTGTACACAGAATTGATGCTACTCACTGAATGAATTAATTAAATGACGTAAAGTTGGGCCGGCCCGGTGGTGCACTGGATAGTGCGCCGCTTGGGAAGCGCGGCGGCACTCCCGCCCGAGGGTTCAGATCCCAGATACAGACCGGTTCCCGCTCACTGGCTGAGCGAGGCGCGGGAGCAACACCGAGGGTTGCGATCCCGTTGCCGGTCCCCGGTCCGGTATGGGGGCAACACTGAGGGTTGCGATCCGTTGCCAGACACGGAAAAAGACAAAAGACAAAAAATAAAAATAAAAATAAAAATAAAATATAAATAAATGACGTAAAGTAGCTGTTTAACTAAGTAAAATAGTAGATTCTATTAGATGTAGTAAATTCATAGATAGAAAAGTGCTTGCTTCTGCTTGTTTTCTAAGTATGATCTTCACATTTTTTTCTAGAAATTCAGAGAGGTTTCAGGAAAAGTATACCAAAGTAGTGTTGCTGGGGGTGATTATCATTTTTTTTAGTGGAAATTAATCTCAAAGGACATTTGTTAAATACTCATCAGCATTTACTCATCCCCTTCTCTATCTGAGCCATTGTGAAGTACCTCTTGAATGGAATAATTGTTGTGTTTGTGCATTCACTCCTACAAGTAAGTGCAAGGAGGCTTCAGGTGATATACTTAATTGCCTTTTTCACTACCAAACTGCTGCATACTTTTCAATGGCTGTATCTTTAAAAAGAGTATCTAAATCTGTTTCTCTAATTGAGAAGGAATCCCATCTTCTAATTAAGAGATTTGTTAGTGCAAGCAACTGGTCCTGGAGTGTACTTTGGGGCAGGCAGAAATTCAACCTGGTATGTATTACTTTGCAATTACTTTGCATCCCTCCAGCGTTGGGTCAAATGGTTGTGTAGGGTGATGTTTTCTTGCCTACCATTCATGCATTCATGTGTGAGAGAGATTTGGGTCCTAAGAAATGAAGGCCAATTCAAGTGGAGTCAGTCCTCTTATAACCAGAGCAGGATAGAAATTGTTTCTGAAACCTTCTTTAGAAAAGGTGAGCAAGCCCCCCTGTATACAGCTCCAATGAGTCCAGAACTAAGGAAATATTGAGGCAGAAGCTACATAGAATTCACGTGTGTTATTTTTCCTGTTGTCTATTATATCTGTCTTAGTGTATTTTGTGCTATTATAAAAGAATACTGGAGACTAGCTAATTTATAAATAAATAAATAAATAAATATATATCAGTGACCTACACCATAAGCAATCTGGTGGTTATTAAATGAGATTTAATCTTATTAAATCGTTAATAACATTAAATAAGCAAAGTGTATATGGAGTACTTTATAAAACAAAAAATGGTACACAAATATTAGAATGTCATTGCTATTTTTTAAGTGTTACTATTATTGCTTGTCAGTGAAATAAATCTGGTCTCTGTACCATTTTAAACACAGATGTTGGTTGAGAAGGCTGTTTTTATGAAGATGTATCTACAATGAATTGTTCTAAATTAAATCACTGGACTATTATGGTGATTTGGGCAAGGATATTGTAACACTGTAAAAAAGTGCCTATGTTGCATCTTACAAAGGAGATAATATATATGCATAATTTTCAGTATAATATCTACTAATCTCCAATAGATATTTGCTGTTTAACTAGGGAAATGAATGAACAGGTGGCTCTCACATCTTTCATACATCTTTATATTTTTTAGAACTGAGCTAATTATTCTAAAATATACATTTTCATGGTTGAATTCCAGATTATTTCTGAATTTGACCTTTATGTGTTTAATTATGCATCATTACCCTAAGATTAAAAATGTCTTTATACTTTGTTCAGTAAAAAGTATTGCTGATCTAGATGTGGAAAATCACCTGTTTTAGCTTATTTTTAACCCTATAAAATTCAATTGTTGGAAAACTTGACATAGTGCTAAAATTTAGCTTTGATCCCTTCCTGTTGTTTTTTTCCATTCCTTCAGTCACAGTATAATGTTATCTGAAAACAATTGTGGATAGATTTGACATTATTTATAATAAAAGGCTTTAAAGGCATTTAAACATATAAAATGAGGAAATTTTTATATTTGGATTATGGCAAGAGTGATAAAACAACTTTATCTCCTCTGTCAATTCCATTCAGTTTGTAGTGATGGCCTGGAGTAGTGAGCTAAGAAGGATTGCAAATACCAAGGACATGAGAGAGAAGAGTGGAAGCATACTTGCAAGGTATTCTCCAGCTCAGGATTAGGATGAAATATCTTCAAGAGTGGAAGAAGTACAGGCTTTGGAATCAGAGGTACTTTGGTTCAAATACCAATCCTTGGTCATGTTATCTGAACTTTTTGAGTCTCAGTTTCCATATATGTGAAATGAGAATACAATATCTCTCTCACAGTGTTTGGGGGGTATTAAGTGAGATAACACAGGGAGAGTAACTTAGCATAGTGCCTGAACTCTTCTGCTCAGTACCTCTGAGAAGGGCAGCTATTAGATTAGAGATAGCAAACATGTGATTAAACACATTTGCTACCTCATTCTTAGAAGGTTATCAAGCATTTGAATACCATCACCTAGCAAATCCTTTAAACAGATGTATTTTAATTGAGGGTAGCAGAGAAAAGGCCCAAGGTTCATATCTAGAAATATAGAACAGGAAAGTGTGGGACAATGTAAAATACTCGGGAACAGGTTAGTAACTTGAAAGCACTGTTCATTCAAAAAATCAAAGGGATAGTGCATTTCGATTTTTTTCTTTAAAATAATGAGTTGTGTACAGTGGGGGTTAAATGCTTTATAGACAAGAAAAAAACTGCACTAGAGCCAACTTTTTCGTCATTGTTGTTTTACAAGCTTTTGTGATAGAGTGCTGTTTTGTTATATAATTTTGACTTCGATTCCTTCCATTTTCATTTATGTAATTTCAGGAGGAAAACTGAACATCTGAGTCCTGGATGATACTAATAAACTAACACTTGCAGAGGTGGTTTTTTTTTTTTTTTTTTTTAAAGTAATAGTGCAATAGCAAATGATCCCTTCCCTACTTTGCAAGTTATTACACAGGAAGTAAGTAGGGACATTATTTAACCCTTCTTTAAACTGAGGATTATAACACCCATTTCTAAACACAGTTATGAGCATTAAATAAATTAAATGAATTAGTACAAGAAATTTACTTAAAATAATGCCTGATTCCAAGTAAGAACTATGTATTTGCTAACTTCAGATAACAAATAAGATAACAGCTTCAGTCAATACGTTGTGTAAATACTAAATGTAATTACAGAAATACTAGGCATCTTATGTGCTTGTCTGTGTTTGTTAAGGTACTTCAAAAAGTCCATGGAATGATTTGAATAGTTTTTTAATTCTATTTTTTCATGAACTTTCTGAAGTACCCTCGTAAAGTATACCCTTTTAGTATTGTAGTGGAACACCCTACTGCTGTGAAACGAAAAACACCACCACATTTTTCTGACTGTAAAATAAATGTTTTTCTTCTAATGTTTGGAAAAACTCATATGGGAAATAAAGAAAACTATACAAGATCCAAAAACCTTGAACTTCCTTCAGGGTAGGTTTTGTATATATATTACTCAATAAATCGGGCACTTATGCACTGGTAAGCTGCTTTATTATAGCATATATTTCAACTATAACACTGACCATTTGCTGCATTAGTTAGTTGTGCACTGGTGAAAATGTTTATCTTTCCTAATAGTTTTAAACTTCTTGAGGAAAGGGGCTATATTTTACCTATTTTGTACCCCCTGCAGCACCCAGTACATAGTAGGTGCTCAATATACATATTTGCTTAATTCGATATATATGGTCCTTGCTTGTGAGAGACTAAATATAGGTTAAAGATGAAAAAAAAATAGAAAACACTGATTAATTTAACCACAGGAAGCCTTAATGACCAATTCAGTATGATTTCACATTGTAATAAAACCAGGACTGGTGGTCTGATACATTTTGAAGGAAGTTTTTCAGACTTATGTATTTTTATTGGTTGTCTATAAGCCAGATCCTCTCAAGCTATTTGTCCTCTGCAGCTATTTGGCCTACTGTGCCTTATTCTCAACTTTTACAGTTCTGTTAAGCTTCATAGGACTGGAATAAATGACTTAATCTAAATAATAATAATCCAATGCCTGTGTTGTTTAAATGTTGGTGTTGTTACTTTATTGACTCTACTGTGCCTTTTCCAGGTTCAATTTGTCAAATCACTCATAATCCAGATCTTACCCTCATAAAGAAGGATCTATGAAGTGAGGTAAGTTTATATTTCTGATTTCTGGGTAAATCGTATTTCAGGAATTTTCTCATCTTTGAATCTTCTTTTGTGGGTTTTTAAGAACTATGGGGGGTTCTTGAGAATAAGCTAGGTCTATGGGCTACATGTTTTTTAGATGCTCAAGACACTCTTTGAAATGTGAATTATCTATTATCTTTTTTCTTCTTTTCTTAAAACTAGCAGTGCTCTGCATTTTTGATTAATATAATCACAGTCATCTCATGTTTCTCTGCTCTCCAAGCCTGGATATTGGCCAAACGCAAACTTAGCCTTGCTTGGCTTTGGGAAAATATAAAGCAAGCCTATGAATTCATTAAGACTGAGCAGTCTTTCCTGAGGGACTCTTGGAATTACACCATGTACAGTTAAGAATGTCTGACCTGAATAAATATAAATGTCAAGTCTACTTCACATTCACCTCAAGTTTAAAGAATAATAAAAGGTGATCCCATTTATAGATTTTTCTTAAAAAAATGGAATTGCTACTGTGTGTAGCTATAATCATGCACATATATAATGTATGCTTAATCTGACATAAATATACCATCCCAATTTGAATGTCTGACGGAGTCCTTCAACTTTGAATGTTCTATTTCTCTGCATCTTAGAAGTTCCTAATGATAATTTGTTGACTTAGTATTGGCCTCCTGTGAGTGCTAGAGCCACCAAACCAAATATTCTGGTCCAAAATTGTATTTTTTTTCTAAATTACATAGCAATAATAAAAATAAATAGGAAGTTATCAGGGGTAAACATTTGTGAGGGTAGATCTTGATATACTCAACATAGCTTATTTAATGGTCCCTTCCTGGATTC
Organism: Galeopterus variegatus; assembly: GCF_000696425.1. Lineage (NCBI taxonomy): Eukaryota > Metazoa > Chordata > Mammalia > Dermoptera > Cynocephalidae > Galeopterus > Galeopterus variegatus. The sequence continues at coordinate 87,147 of NW_007733538.1, forward strand.
GGAATGTGTTGTATAGTCTGGAGATAGATAATATCAAGTATTGTATCCCTGTATATGTTTGTATTTTGGTTGAAATTTCCAGAGCAGAGCATCATTATAGCCAAAAACCACATTATGCAACATACCATATGCTCCTTCCTAAGTTATGCATCTTAAACAAGTTGGCATATTATACTCAAATTGGAATTCACATCTATCTTGGTTTATAAATTAGAACTTTAACCTTTTTTTTCAGATTATGTGTTTACCCAAATAAAGTACTAAATTCACACGTTAGTCAATCTTGAGATTAAACAAATGCACTTTAGTTATAATGGTTGAAAAATTAAGTGGAATTATCAGGCATGACATTTTAATATTCGTATATGCACAGATACTTATTCCATTTGTAATGATAAAAAACAACAACAGCAGCAACAATAACAACACCGATCCTTAAGTTCATCAGTCGTACACATCAAACAGAAGTTATAAATAAAAAGTATTTTTATTTTCCTAAAACTTAAAATATTGGCTTGTCCTGTTAAGAAAAGTTAATATTATTACCTGAACATGTCAGTTACTATGTCTTTTCTATTTAGTGAACTTCGAAAAGTACCCTAAGCTCTTTTAAATTTTTAGTGGATCAAATGATTCTCTATTTGATTCACCCCTACTATTCATGCAAAAATTAAAATTTATAATTTTCACCAAATTCTCAAGAGAAATGTTGTTTTAAGAAAAAAAAACATAGTTGTTAATTCAATCAGCATTGTCTTCTTGTCTTCAATTAGGTGGAAAAATGTTAAATAACAATGAAGTGGGTTGACTGTTTAGCTCTGTTAGTTGCAGTGTGATGCTGATAATGCCAAGATCCAAAGTTCCATCCCTGTACAGGCTAGCTGCCAAAACAAAAACAATGACCGTAACAACAAAAAGATAACAGTGGGGTTATTATTCAACCAATCTTAAAACATGTTCTCAAGTATAAGTAATAAGGTACATAAATTCCCTATGGTGTGATAGTGGGAACATGTATCATTGTGTGTGTGTGTATGTATAAATACAAATTACCTGTGGCACTATTACAGATGGAACAAGTCTTTCTCACAAGTAGTTAGTATTTCTTAACTTATATTGCCCTACAGTGGTTCATAGACAAGTTTCTAGTTTGAAAATTAAGATGACTTTAACTTTTTTTGAAGAGGAATTATTATTACTATTATTTACAGAAAACAACAGTTATATTTAATACAGTTCAGTGGCAAGGGTCTTTAGAATTTGCATTTTTCAGCTTGGAAATTTGAGTCACTGATTTTGGACTCAGGACATTGCCTCCCCAGTAATGGTGGATCTCATCGTATTTGTCATTGTAACTGCTTCTGATAGCTTCCACAAGCTTAGCCAGAGCTCCTTTTGTCTTTGGAGTTAAGTGGTGTGAAGGCAATGATGGTGCAGTTCTTCCTGTGGATTAGGCAGCCCAGTTTGGCCTTCCCCTTGTTAATGCCTTAGGGAACTCCACTTTAAGACACACAGTAGGCAGGAACACAATGAGCTCAATGGTATCCTCCCTGTAAAGTGCAAACACTACTAGCTGAACCTTCTTATTCTCCACTAAGGTAGTGACAGCATTAATCTCTGCTGGAAAGAAAGGTGGTTTTGTAGTAGTAACAACCCCTTTTCCAGCAGCTTTTTTATCAACCCAGTCCAATGGTCTCTACTTCTTCTCTTGCTTAGACTCTGGTCTGTACTTTTGGCCCATCTTAAGCAGTTGAGTAGCCATTTGGTGGACCAAGGCCTGGGAGAACTGATTAACTGCAGGAGGCACTTTTAACTGCTTATAGAAGATAGACCTTAGGGGGCCGGCCCGGTGGCGCACTGCTATAGTGCGCTGCTTGGCAAGTGCGGTGGCACTCCCGCCGAGGGTTCGGATCCCACATACAGACGGGTTCCCGCTCACTGGCTGAGCGAGGCGCGGGAGCAACACCGAGGGTTGCGATCCCGTTGCCCGTCCTGGTCCGGTGCGGGGGCGACACTGACGGTTGCGATCCGTTGCCAGACACGGAAAAAGGGAAAAAAAAAAAAAAAAAAAAAAAAAAAAAAAGAAGATAGACCTTTACTGATGCAGTTGAATGTAACAGGGCTATTTGACAAAGTGGATGAGGTCACTTTTGGGCTGGATATCCTGTCCAATGACAAAGTTCTTGGGCCTTTTTTCAATCAGGGGATTTACCACCTTCTTCGCTTCCTGCTTCTTCACAACGGTAGGAGCTGGAACCACATTCTTCCCCTTAGTCTTTCCTTTTGGCATCTTTTGGCATTCCCTTGGTCTTTACCTTTTGGATGGCTGGCTAGAGGAGAGAGACATTTTTATCTTTTTATGTACATGTTTTTTCTTGGCATTTTGTTTTTATTTTAATAACTTACTTTAGCATTCATTTAACAAAGATTTATTGAGTAAACACCATGTTGCTAAGTACTATCTTAGCAATATAGTATAAGGTAAACCGAACAAGTAAGGACTCTGTCCTCACAAAGTTTAAAATCTAGAAGGGATTCATTGGTATTAGCTAGATCATACAATTTCAGTATAACTGCAGATTCAAAAAAGTTCAATACTGTTTATCTTTCATCTAAATTTAGTCTTTGCATACACGTATTGATTTTGACTTACTCACACAAAAATTTTGCTTTACTGTTTTTGAAATGTCAACTTTCACTATTCTGGGTAGATTAAATTCTTTTCAGCATGGTGTCCAGTCATTGAAAGAATCATTAAAAACAGAAAGCACTTTTCCTATTTGGATGACCTTATTTCTTTCTATTGTCCCTGAGTGTAGATGGCATAATTCTATATATAGAAAACCCAGGAAACTCTACCAAAAAATTTTAGAGCTGATAAACAAATTCAATAAGGTTGTAGGATACAAAATAAGTATACAAAATTCAGTAGCATTTTTATATGCCAGTGACAAACTAGAAGAAAAAATAAATCAAGAAATCAAGTCCATTTACAATAGTCATCAAATAATGAAATACCTAGGAATAAATTAAACCAAGGAGGTAAAAAGAAAATATCTACAATGAGAACTAGAAATCACTGCTGAAAGAAATTAAAGAGGACACTAAAGGATGGAAAGACATTCATGGTTCATGGATTGGAAGACTCAATGTAGTGAAAATGTTCATATTACCTAAGTCATCTAAATCAGATGCAATCTCCATCAGAATACCAAAGACATTCCTTACAGAAAAAAACAATACTGATATTCCTATGCAACAACAAAATACCCCAAATAGCCAAAGCAATCCTGAGCAAAAAAAGTAGGGATTGTAATTGCTGACTTCAAACTATATTACAAATCTATAGTAACCAAAACAGCATGGTACTGGCATTAAAACAGACAGAAGGACAAGTGTAACAGAATAGAGAACCCAGAAATCAACCCACATGCTTACAGCAAACTAACCTTTTACAAGGGCACCAAGAACATACAATGGGGAAAGGAGAGCCTCTTCAATAAATGGTGCTGAGAAAACTGGATATCCATATGTAGAAGAATGAAATGATCCGTACCTATCACCATATACCCAAATCAACTCAAAATGCATTAAAGACTTAAATATAAGACCTGAAACTTTTAAACTCCTAGTAGAAAACACAGAGGAAAGATTCCAGGATGTAGGACTGGGCAAATAATTTGTGAATAAGACCCCCAAATCACAAACAAAAGAAAAAACAAATGGGATTATATCAAACTAAAAATTTTCTGCACAGCAAAAGAAACAATCAAGAGAGTGAAAAGAGCACCTATGGAATGGAATAATTTATTTGCAAACTATGCATCCTATAATGGATTAATATCCAAAATACACAAAGAGCTCAAATAACTTTACAGTAAAAAACAATCTAATTCAAAAAAGGACAAAGGAGATGAACAGACATTTCTCAAAGGACATACAAAACGCAAATGGGTATATGAAAAATGCTCATCATCACTAATCATCAGGGAATTTCAAGTCAAAGCCACTTTGAGATATCTGTCCCCAGTTAAAATGGCTATTATCAAAAAGGTGAATAACAAATCCTGGCAAGGATGTTCATGGTTGGTGGATTGTAAATTAGTTCAGCCATTATAGAAAACAGTATGGAGGTTCCTCAAACAACTACATGTAGAACTACCATATGATCCAGCAATCCCATTACTGGGTATATATCCAGAGGACTGAAAATCATCAGGTTGAAGGGATACCTGCACTCCCATGTTTATCATAGCTCTATTTATAATTTCCAGACTATGAAAACAACCTAAATGTTCATTGATGGATGACTGGATAAAGAAAATGTGATACATGTACACAATGGAATACTATTCAGCCATAGAAACAAGTGAAATTCTGCCATTTGCAGCAACGTGGATGAGCCTGGGGAAAATTTTGCTAAGTGAAACACACCAAGTGCAGAAAGAAACATACTGCATGTCCTCACTCATAAGTGGGAGCTGAATCCATAAATAAACAAACAATAAAGAGTGAGAGAGAGAAACAACAATCGCAATAGTATATAGAACTTTTAGAAGGAGAGAAAAGAACTGTAGTTACTAGAGGTGGAAAAGGGGAGGGGAGAGGAAAGGGGTTAATGCAAAATTGGTTAAGGGATGCAAAGAACAATTATATATTGTAATGACGAATAAGCTCACTATCCTGATCTGACCATCACACATTGTGTACAACTATTGAAAGTCAACTTTGTACCCTGCATATATGTATAAGATATAAATTATCTTTAAAAAGAGTAAAATTAGGGGCCAGCCCATTGGCGCACTGCTACAGTGCGCCGCTTGGGAGCGTAGTGGCACTCCTGCCGAGGGTTCGGATCCCACATGCAGACCGGTTCCCACTCACTGGCTGAGCGAGGTGTGGGCGCAGCACCAAGGGTTGCGATCCCGTTGCCGGTCCCGGTCTGGTACGGGCGCGACGCTGAGGGTTGCGATCCATTGCCGGACACGAAAAAAGACAAAAAGGAAAAAAAAAAAGAGTAAAATTAGAATATCAACAACGTAAAACAAAACAAATCAAAACAAAATCCATGAAGCATTAAAAAGACCAAAAAGACAATGAAATTTGCCACCATTAAACTCATACTTTGTTAATGAATTTTCTGTAATAACAAACCAATCTCAGGACAAAACTAAACTAAAGAATAAATGTGACTTTTCTTGAGGTGCTGAATAGTTCTTAAGAGAGTTCAATCTATTTCATTTCAAGAATCCATGGTGTCTTTACATATTCCAAATTGTATTTCTAGGCATCTACAAGATTCTTTACAGAAAAAGACGTTCTTTTCTCCTTGTTTCAGCTGTCTAAATAGATGTTGACCTTTAGGTGAGTGTCATTTTCCAAAAGGAATCATATAAGTGTCAAGAGTTAACTTCACTTTTATCATGTACTTTCCCCCTTTATTTACCTATAAATTTCTGTCTCCTACCTAATAGGTCTAGGCTTTAGAAATCTCATTCCTCAACAACATTTATTGAATGCACACCTTGTGCAAATTCCCCAAATAAATGCTTTAAAGAAAGAGCAAAAAATAGACATAGAATACTGTTACAGTACTAGTTATCTAATTCCAATTAAATTTCACAGGGACATAATAAAATAGATATGATATCATAGCAATGTCTTCTTATTACATGGATTTTAATATACCAGATGACACATTGGACTCCTAAAATGAAAATGCCTGTCATAAACATAAGAAGCCTGTAATTTAGAGGTTCCCTCAAAGCATTTTTTGTTTTTTTGCAACTGGGTATTGTCATAGACGATATGGTCACTTCCCTCGACGCTCTTGAAATCTATTTATCAGATTACATTATTTACATAAAAGAAACATGAATTTTGGAGATAACAGAACATTTAGGTAATTATTTTTTTTAAACAGTGGAAACCTGAAACTATAGTACTTTTTTTCACTTGTAGGACAATAGGATAGGGATATTGATGTAAGGAGGACAAGATTATACCTCTTAGTGACTCATATAACCAGGTGACTTAAGAAAGAGTATAAGTCACTGTGAGTAACAGAACTGACTGAACTGAAGTTACAGAACAAAGGTACAACCAGTCTGAAACAACCCGTTGTCGCTGGATAGCAGAGCATTTATTTGACACACAGTGGGCCAAGTACATCCAGCAAAGAGGTAAGCATATAGTGGCAATATTTTGGTTTCTGTTATGCTTTGTTTTGTTTTGTAGGGTTTGCTAGTTGATAGATCAAATTCTTGTTGATGATCAAGGCTGACAGCCTTTTTCATGTAATGGTATTTTTCATAATTTATTTTTCACCATGGACTTTTAATGCTGGTAGTTCACCCTAAGCTTCTTGTAATTATTCACTAGTGGAAAATGTTCCCCAACAATTCTTCATGATTACCCCAGGCTATCTAGTTAGTCCTCAGGCAATAGATACTTTCTTTGGAGGAAATAACATGCTGATTTGCAGTTATAATTGAAGAAAATTGCTTGAGAAGATTCTGACAGCACAGAAAATAGGCCAATTAGTTACCCAGCTCTCATCTTACTGTGATTCATGATTGTCTCCCTTTAATTTTGCTATCACTTATGAAGTGAGGTTAACAATAGATTATCTTCTTTCAGCCACATCTTACAATTAGTTTACTCTTTTGTTTCTTCATTTTTTTAACAGTATGACTGTGTTCAAAAAACAGGTGGTACTCAAAAGTGTATTTAACAGTTATTCATCATAAAGCACTTCCTAATATTTACTTATTTATTTTTTTGTGGGGGGTCTTTCTATATTTTATTTATTTGCTTATGTATTTTAATTTAGCAATATACAATGTAGTCGATTTTCATGTCCCTTTACTAATTCCTCTTTCCTGCCTCCCTCTCCCCCCACCCCTTCAGATAACATCATATCTGCTCACTTGTCTTAACAAGATCAAGGAATTGTTGTGATTGTTGTGTGTTCTTCCCCATCCCTACCACCATTTGCTTCTATATTTCTTTATTTACTGATTTTTAGCTCCCACAAATAAGTGAGAACATGTGGTATTTCTCTTTCTGTGCCTGACTTATTTCACTTAATATAATTTTCTCTAAGTCCATCCATGTTACTGGGAATGGTAGTATTTCATTCTTTTTAGTAGCAGAGTAGTATTCCACTGTGCAGATATACAGCATTTTCCTCATCTATTCATCTGATGATGGACATTTGTGCTGATTCCAACTGGTGGCTATTGTTAATAGTGCTGCAATAAACATGGGAGTACAGTTGTCAATTCGACATGATGGTTTCCATTCCTCTGGTATATTCCCAGCAGTGGGATAGCTGGGTCTATGGTAGATCTATCTGTAATTGTTTGAGGAATCTCCATACCATTTTCCATAAAGGCTGCATCATTTTGCAGTCTCACCAACAGTGTATGGGAGTTCCTTTTTCTCCGCAACTTCGCCAGCATTTATCGTCCACAGTCTTTTGGATGTTAGCCATCCTAAGTGGAGTGAGATGGTATCTCAAAGTGGTTTTGTTTCGCATTTCCCAAATGCTGAGTGATGTTGAGCATTTTTTCATGTGCCAGTTGGCCATTTGTATACCTTCCTCTGAGAAATGCCTATTCAGCTCCTTTGTCCTTTTTTCAATTGGGTTACTTGATCTTTTGCTGTAAAGTTGTTTGAGTTCCTTATATATTCTGGATATTAATCTTTTGTCAGATGTATATTTTGCAAATATTTTCTCCCACTCTGTTGGTTGTTTTTTCACTCTGTTGACTGTTTTTGTTTTTTTTGTTTTTTTTT
>NW_007733538.1:95946-109029 GCF_000696425.1 Galeopterus variegatus
TTGTTTTTTTTTTCCCTTTTTTGCTTTTTTTTTTTTTTTTTTTTTTTTTTTTTTTTTTTTTTGCTGTGCAGGAGCTTTATACTTTCATATAATACCATTTGTTTATGTTTCCTTTGGTTGCCTGTGCTTTTGGAGTCATATTCATGAAGTCTGTACACAATCCTACTTCCTGGAGTGTTTCTCCTATGTTTTATCTAAGGAGTTTTATTGTTTCAGGGAGTATATTTAGTTCTTTAATCCATTTTGAGTTGATTTTGGTATATGGTGAGAGGTACCGGTCTACTTTCATTCTCCTACATAAGAATATCCAGTTTTCCCTGAACCATTTGCAGAAGATGCAGTCTCTTCCTCAGTGTGTAGTCTTGGTGTCTTTGTTAAAGGTCAGATGATGTAGGTGTATGGATTGATTTCTGGTTTCTCTATTCTATTCCATTGATCTGTGTGTCTGTTTTTATGCTTGTACCATGCTGTTTTGGTTATTATAGCTTTGTAGTATAGTTTAAAGTCAGGTAATGTTATGCCTCCAACTTTACATTTTTGCTCAGAATTGATTTGGCTATTTGTGGTCTTTTGTTATCCCATATAAATGTTCGGATAGTTTTTTCCATTTCAGAGAAAAATGCCATTGGAATTTTGATGGGCATTGCATTTATCTGTAGATCACTTGTGTAGTATGGACATTTTCACAATGTTAATTCTTCCAATCCAAGAGCATGGGATATCTTTCCATCTTCTTGTGAACTCTTAAATTCTCTCAACAGATGTTTGTAGTTCTCATTACAGAGATTTTTCAAATCTGTGTTTAACTTTATTCTTAAGTATTTTAATTTCTTGGTGGCTAATGTAAATGGGCTAGCTTTCTTTTTCTTTTTCTGCATGTTCACTGTTGGAGTGTAGAAATGCTACTGATTTATGTGTGTTAATGTTTTATCCTGTAATGTTGCTGAAATCATTTATCAACTCTAAGAGTTTTTTTTGTAGAGGCTTAAGATTGCTCGATATATTGGATCAGCAGACAGGGACAGTTTGAATTTATCTTTTCCAATCTAGATGCCCATGATTTCCTTCTCTTCTCTCATTGCTCTGGTTAGTACTTCCAACTCTATGTTCAGTAGGAGTGCTGAGAGTGGGCATTGTTGTCTAGTTCCTGTTCTTAATAATTCCCATTAAGAATGATACTGGCAGTGGGCTTTTCATATATGGCTTTAATTATATTGAGATGCTTTCCATTTATACATAAATTCCAGAGAGTCTTTATCATTAATAAACATTAAATTTTGTCAAATGCTTTTTCAGTATCTATAGAGATGATCATATGGTTTTCACCTTTGTTTTGATTGTTGTGGTGTATCACATTTATTGACTTGAGTATGGTGAACCAACCTTGCATCCCTGGGATGAATCCCATTTGATTAGGGTGTATAATTTTGTATATGTGTTTCAGTATTCTTTATGCTAGTATTTTTTTTTAGGATTTTTGCATCTATATTCACCTAGGATATTGGCTTTAGTTTTCTTTTTCTGTTGTATCTTTGTCTGGTTTTCATATCAAGGATATGTTTGCTTCATACAGTGAGTTTAGGAGAATGGCTTCTGTTTCAATATTCTGGAATAGTTTGTAAAGAATTGGTATCAATTCCTCTTTGAAAGTGTGGTAGAATTCTGCAGTGAACCCATCCAGTCCTGGGTTTTTCTTTGTTGGGAGCCTTCTGGTAACAGTTTCAATCTCTTTTATTGTTATTGATCTGTTCAGATTTTCTATATCTTCCTGGCTCAGTTTTTGTAGTTTGTTTGTGTCCAGAAATTTATCCATTTCCTCCATATTTTGAAATTTGTTGGCATATAGTTTTTTTTATAGTATTCTGTAATGATTCCTTGTTTTTCAGAGTTATCAGTTGTAATATCACCTTTTTCATTTCTATATTTTGTTATTTTGGTCATCACTCTTCTTTTTTTAGCTAGCCTTGCTAATGGTTTGTCAAATTTTTATCTTTGCAAAAAACCAACTTGTTGTTTCATTGATCTTCTGTATCCTTTTTTGGGTGTCTATTTCATTAAGTTCTGCTCTGATCTTAATTATTTCTTTTCTTCTGCTTACTTTGGGTTTGGATTGTTCTTGTTTTTATCATTCTTTAAGGTGAAGTGTTAGATAATTTATTTGCCATCTTTCCATTCTTCTGAAATAATCATTTAATGCGATAAATTTTCCCCTTAGCACTGCTTTTGCAGTATCCCACAAGTTTTGATATGCTGTATCATTATTTTCATTAGTTTCAATAAATTCATTGATTTCCGGTCTAATATCTTCTTGCACACAGATTTCATTAAGTAGAACGTTGCTTGATTTCCATTTGTTTGTATATTTTCCATAGTTTCATTTGTTATTTATTTCTAATTGTAATCCATTGTGATCTGAAAAAAATACATGAAGAATTCCAATTGTTTTGAAATAGTTGATACTTGATTTTTTGACCTAACATGTGGTCTGTCCTGGAGAATATTACATGTGCTGATGAGTAGAATGAATATTCTGAGGTTGTTTGATGAAATGTTCTGAAGATATCTGCCAAGTCCAATAGGTCTAACGTATTGTTTAGATCATGTGTTTCTCTGTTGATTTTTTGCCTAGATGACTTGTCCAATGTTGAGAGTGGGGGTGCTCGGGTCCCCTTTTATTATGTTATTAGTTTCTACCTCATTCTTTAGGTCTAATAGTGTTTGCCTTATAAATTCGGCTGCTCTGATGTTGGATGTATATATATTTATGACTGTTATGTCTTCTTGATGGATAAATCCTTTTATCTTAATACAGTGACCTTCTTTATCTCTTTTTACGGTTTTTGGTTTAAAGTCTATTTTATCTGATATAAGAATAACTACTCCACTTCGTTTTTCATTTCTATTTGCATGGTATATCTTTTTCCATCCTTTCACTGTTAGTCTATGTGTGTCTTTACAGGTGAGGAGTCTCTTGAAGGCAGCATATAGTTCTGTCCTTTTAAATCCAGTCATTCAGTCTTTGTCTTTTGAGAGGGGAATTTAATCCTTTTACATTAAGTGTTTTTATTGAAAGGTGTTGATTTACTGCTTGCATTTTATTGATTTTTGTTTAGATGTCTTAAGTATCTTTTATTCTTTTCTTACTGATTTTCTGTTTGTCTTCTGTGTTTGTTGGTTTCTTGAGGTGGTCAATAAACTTTTTTTTCTTTATTGTTAGCATTTTTGTTTTACTGGTGGGTCTTGTTCTTTCTTGAGTGTTCACGGCAGTGATGGTTGTTTTTCAGGTACCAAACCCTGTACTCCCTTGAGAATTTCTTGTAAGGCTGGTCATGTGGTTGTGAACTCCTGCAGTTTTTGTTTGTCTGAGAAATATACTATTTGTCCTTCATTTCAGAAAGTTAGCCTTGCTAGTAAAAGTATTCTTGGCTAGAAATTTTTGTCTTTTAGTCTTTTGAATATATCATCCCATTCTATTCTGACTTTTAGGGTTTCTGATGAAAAGTTTTACATTAGTCTGATTGGGACTCTCTTATAGGTGACTTGATGCTTCTCTCATGCACCTTTTAAGATATTTTCTTTGTTGTTGAGTTTTGCCAGTTTGACTATAACATGTCTTGGGGAGGACCTTTTTGGGATGAATATGTTTGGGGATCTTTGAGCCTCCTGAATCTGAAGATCTGTGTCTTTCCCTATACCTGGATAGTTTTCTGCCATTATTTCATTAAATATGTTTTCAATGCCATTTCCTTTTTCATCCCCTTCTGGAATACCCATGATAGTGATATTTGAGCACTTAAGGTTGTCTGTTATCTCTCCCAGATTTTCTTCATTTTTTTAGGATCTTTTTTCTTTTCTTTTCTTTTTTGTCTGCCTGTGTTATTTCAAATAGCTCATCTTCAAGGTCAGAAATTCTCTCTTCTGCTTGTTCTACCCTTCTGCTTAGACTCTCTGTTGTGTTTTTTATTTCATTGAATGAATCCTTCAGCTCCAAAAGCTCTGGTACATTCTTTTTTAGGGCATTGATTTCTTTGTACATTTCTTCTTTCATGTCCTGTATATTTTTTCCTTGTTTTGTATGATTTTTCTTGTATCTCATTTAGCTTCCTTAGAATTGTTGCTCGAAATTCCTTGCCAGTCATTTCAAAGACTTCCTGTTCTATAGTATCTTAGCTTAAGAGTTATTATTTTCCTTTGTTGGTGATGTGCTTTCTTGATTTTTCATATTCCGGTTTCTTTCCTATTGTTTTCAGTCATTGTGGCAGGGATTACCACAGTCCACTCATTCCATCCTGATGTCTGTTCTGGATCCTGAAGGGACGGCCAATTCTGGGCATTGGCCCCATGACTCTTGGACTTCTCTGGGAAGCAGCGTCCAGCCTTTGATGGGGTCCCATGGCACCTGTCTGTTCTAGTATGGCTGACTTGGTGCATGTGGGCCTGGTGGCTCTCAGGCCTCTCTGGGCAGTGGGCATTGGCTTGGGCTGGGTGTCCCTAGGCACTTGCTTGCTCCAGTGCAGCTGACTCAGGGTGTGGTGTTCTGGTGGCTCTCAGGCATCTCTTGGCAGAGGGGACTGGCCTGGGCTGGGTGTCTCACAATGCCTGCCTGTTCTGGCACAGCTGACTTGGGGCATGTGGGCTCAGTGGCTCTCAGGTCTTTCTGGGCAGTGGGCAGTGGCCTAGGCTGGCAGTCTTGCGGCACCTGACTGTTCAAGCATGGCTAACTCAGAACATGCAGGTCCAGCAGCTCTTGGGCCTCACTGGGCAGTGGGGACTGGCCTGGGCAGGGTGTCCCTCTGCACCTACCTGTTTCAGTGTGGCTGACTTCAGGAGTGTAGGCCCAGTGGCTCTCAGGCACACAGCTCCTGCCTATTCTTGCATGGCACTCAGGAATCCTGTTGTTGCTTTTTAAAAGTTGCATTTTATTTGATTGTTGGGAGAGAGCAATGCTAGGAACCACCTACTCTGAAATCTAGACCCTATTCCTTAAATGTTTGATAGGATTTACTGTGAAGCTAGTTTGGTTTGGGCTTTTGACAGGGGGATTTTAAATACTAATTCAATTCATTTAATTATTATAGGTCAATTTAAATTTTCTTTTTTCTTGAGTTAGTTCTGATCATTCATATCTTTCTATGAATATGCCCCTTTAATGTAAATTATCTACTTAGCTGCCATAAAGCTTTTGTAGTATTCCCTCATAATGTTTTTAATTTCTTTATATTGATAATGATATTCTTAGTTCTATTCTTGATTTTGGTAATGTGTGTCTTCTTTCTATTTTATTTAGACTTTGGTGTATTGAGCAAAGTCAATTTTTTTGGTATTTTCAAATAAACCAGATTTTGATTTCATTGATTTTTCTCCATTGTTTTTCTGGTATCTACTTCTCTTCTAATTGTTATTATTTTATCAGTTTTTAGATGAAAGAACAAGGCATCAACTTGAAACCTTCTTCAGATATAGACATTTAAAGCTATAAATTTCTGTCTAAACATTATTTTAGATGTATCCTATAAATTTTGATATATTGTTTCATGCAATCTAAAGTATTTCCTATTTTTCTTGTAATTTCTTATTGACCTTTGGCTCATTTAAAAGTATTCTGTTTGTGGGGGACTGAGGGCATTGGCCACACATCCCCAGCAATGACCACCAAACCACAGCAAGAAGGACCCTGTGTTCCCTAGTTGGGGTGGTGGGGGCAAGGGCTTTTGCCACACGCCTCTGACACCTGCCCCCAGCCTGGCAATGACCAAGCCACCACTGGAAGCCCCCTATTCTCCCCTGTGGGAATGAGGGGGGTGCCACAGGCTTCCTGTCCCTCCTCCTTCTTCCTTCTTCCATCATATTTCCTTCCCCTCTACCCTTCCCTCCCAACTACTCTGCAACATCATAGAATGTAAAAAAATAATAAAATTAAAAAATTAAAAAGAATAGAAATATTCTGTTTAATGTTTAAATTTTTGTGACTATTCCAAATTTCTTTCCACTGTTGATTTCCTGTGGTGTGAGAACACACTTGCTGATTTCAATTCTTTAAAATTGATTTAGACTTTTTAAAGGTTCCTCCTGTTTTCTAGTCTGGCGAATGATCCATATATGCTTGTAATAATTGTATGTTCTTTAATTATTAAATGGAATGTTCTACAGATGAAAGTTGTGTCTAGTAGGTTGATAGTTTCAAATATTCTATCAGTGCTAATTTTTTTGTGAAGTCATTTTATATATTGCTGAGATAAATGTATTGAAGTTTCCAACTATATTTTTGAATTGTCTCTTTCTCCCTTCAATTTTGTCATTTTTTGCTTCATGTATTTTGTGTCTCTATTTCTAGCTACATGTATGGTTATAATATTCATATATTTCTGATAATTGAACACTTTTATCATCACAAAATATACCTGTTCGCCTCTAGTATTATTTTGTCTTATATTTGTACAATCTACTACTCTAAGTTATAGTTTATATACTATTTATTATCTCATTTTTTTTGTTTTCAACCTACTGCTTTTGCATCTAAAGTTATTCTATGCACAGCATGCAGATGGATATTGTGCTATATCTGGTATGGTAATCTTTACCTTTTAATTATAATATTCAATCCATTTAAATTCCAGTAATTATGGCTATACTTGGAATTGCCATTTTCTATTATTTTTCTATGTATTTCACATCTCTTTTGTTCCTCTGTTCTTTTTTTTTACTGACATTTAGTATCAAATAAATATTTTGTAATTTACCGTTTTGCCTCCTTTGCATTATTGTTGTGGTTTTACCATATTTTGGGATTATTTCCTTAACTGTTGCTCTAGGGATTATAATGTTTGTCTTTACTTATCACTATCATCATATTAATTCTAAAAAAATACAGAAATGATCCTTCAACGTACTTTGATTTACTCCCCCTCATTTGTGCAATCATTGTCATATATACTACAGGCATAACTTGAAGATATTGCAGGTTCAGTTCCTGAACACTGCAATAAAGTGAATATAGCAATAAAGCAAATCAAACACATTTTTTGCTTTCCAAGTGCATATAAAATACTGTTGTCTATTAAGTGTGCAATAGCAATATGTCAAAAAAGTACATACCTTAATTAAAAATACTTTATTTCCTTAAAAAATGTTAATGATCATCTAAAACTTTAGTGAGCCATAATCTTTTTGCTGGTGGAAGATCTTGCCTCAATGTTGATGTTTATTGACTGAACAGGGTCATGGTTGCTGAAGGTTGGTGTGGCTGTGCCAGTTTCTTAAAGTAAGACAACAGCGAAGTTTGCCACATTGACTGACTCTTCAATTCACAAAAGATTTTTCTGTAGCATGGGATGCTGTTTGATGTCATTTTATCCACAGTAGAACATCTTTCACAATTGGAGTCAGACATCTCAAATCCTGCTCCTGCTTTACTGACTAAGTTTATGTAATATTCTTAATCTTGTGTTGACATTTGAACACATATTCACCAGGAGTAGATTCCATCTCAAGAAACCACTTTCTTTGCTCATCCACAACAAGCAAGTCCTCATCCATAGAAGTTTTATCACAAGATTGCAGCAATTCAGTCACATCTTCAGGCTCCACTTCTAATTCTAGTTCTCTTGCTATTTCCACCACATCTGCAGTTACTTCCTCCAATGAAATCTTGAACCCCTCAAAATCATCCATGAGTGTTGGAATCACCTTCTTCCAAACTCCCATTAATGTCGGTATTTTAACCTTCTCCCATAAATCATGAATGCTATTTTTTCCCCAATTTTATTTATGTTAATTTTGTGGGGTACGGTGTGTTGTTACAATACATGCGTATACTGCACAATGATTCAATTAGGTAGATAATTTAGTTTTATATCTGTTAGTCCTGATAACTGAGAGTTTGGAGTTGACTTCTGTGGGGAAAATAGAGCGGTTTAGTCAGGCTTCCTCGACTCAGGTCTGGTTAGGGGTGGTGCAGCACATTTCTTGTAAACAAATTGTGTGTGGGTGGAGTTAGTGTGCATATGCACTCATGTATCTTTTTAGTTTGTTGCTATTGTATGTTCTGCAGTTTGTGAAGCAGCACTGGCAGGCAGAGCTTGAATCTAATAATAGAGCATGTTTACTTTGCCGGCAGCTGCTCAGTTTTCCTTTGGACCTTGCAGGTAGCAGTCAAGTTTCTGAGTTTCTCCTCAGACTGCCTAACTCTTAGATATGTGTGTGCTGAATAAAGACTATTCTTTCTTCAACCAAGGCTCCAAGGACCTTTTTGCCAGTTACCTAGCTCATAGACCTGCATGTGAAGAGTTTGTGAATGGGCTTGAGGGGTCTGTGAGCTCCAGACCCCAGTCCTAGCTCTACAATTGGCATAGTCAGAGCAGGATTCTGAGCAGGTGCAGGAGCCAAAAAGCCCTTCAAAGAAGGAGGAAATGTGGCTACTTTTGACTGTGCTGTGCCCTATGGCCACTTTCGTGTTGACTGGGATCTGGTTGCTGCTTGCTGTAATGCAAGGCAGCATAGACCAGGCACTACCACAGAGAGCACCTTGGGAGGGGGAGAAAATATGGCTGTCTTTGAGCATGTGGTACCCAGTGGCCACTTTTCTACTTGTTGGTTCCTCGCCACCGGGGACCAACAACACAGGGCGGGAAGGGACCCCGGACCAGCCGGCGGTAACCTCTTGTGGGGCTGAGTGGGATGATTAGTGTCGCAGGCCCGATCCCCTCTGTGCTTCGGCCCTGGGGACAAAGAAAGAACACCGAGCCAGGAGAGCGGTCAAAGCCGGAACTCTGTTTAGGTGTGACCTCTGTCTTAGGTTGCCTTTATTTAAAGGTCTTACCCGTCGTTGAGTATCACACAGCCAGGTTTAAAAAGGGTACGGCCCCTGTCTTAGGTTGCCCTTGCTTTGAGGGTCTTACCCGTCATTGAGTACCGTATAGCCGGATGGGCAGTTAGGGGTGTGGCCCCTGTCTTAGGTTGCCTTTTACGTCAAGGTCTTACCCGTCATTGGGCACCACACTGCCAGGGGGAGGAGGGGGTGTACATTATTGATCGTACACATCTGTTTCTGGCATCGCCAACCTTTGGTAATGAACTTGAACATTCATTAATTGAATTGATTCTAATCTTTTTTGTATAAACTGAATTAATTTGTTAAGTATGCAGGGTAGCAGTAGAAGAAGGAGGATAGGTCCTAAGAAAGGCAGGAGATAGGGAAGAAGCCCATTGAAACCCGTCCAAAGGAAATTATTTTGGAGGTCCCGTCGTCTTTTTTCCAAGTCTTCTTGAAGTTTTTTGATTTTGTCTTGGACGATGCCTGAGCGATTAGCATAGAAGCAGCATTCTTCCTGCAAGAACAAACAAATGCCCCCCTTTTCAAAGATCTAACCCTCTTCTATTTTGTAGTGCGACCCCGGCCAACGAATCCAATTGGGATTGGAGATCCAGGATAGTGTTGGCAATTGTTTGTATATCGTCCGGGTTTGATCCTGGGGACCACCTCCATCAGACATCCCAAGGGGTGCCACCTGATCCCAGCACATGTCGTCCCCTGATTTTACATTGGTGGGGCAGGATGCCACCGCGATGTTGGAGTCCGAAGGACCCCCGGATCCGGCTGGCTGTCTGCCACCACGTTTATTCCCTGAGAGGCATAGCTGGTAGGTGGAATAACAAACTGTAGTAGAGTGGAATTCATGGTTTTTGCCGGGGCAGGGGCCGGGCTTTCCCCCTACTGGGGCGATAGCGATCGGGTTGTCCCAACAGACAGACTCGCCAATTCTGCCTAAGCAATGATTGCCGTCCATTGAGGAGGTTATCAGTGCAGAGACTTTGTTTCCACAGTTGACCGTTGTTATGTAGCATTGTGCCGGAGGCGAGCCAGTATAGCTACCCCCCTTGCAATCACATGGGTTACCTCGGATCCTCTGAAGGAGGGCACGGGCCTGGGAGAGATCGCCGAAGCCTACCTCAAAAGTTGCCATACTTACCCCCAGGATCAGGAGTGTTAGGATTTTCATCGTTATTGGCCCCGTCTGTGGGAGAACCAGAGGGAGAAGCCTCAGGAGACATGGGATCTCCTGGACAGGATTGGTTTTGTTCGGGTGTTTGAGGTATGTATTTGAGATCTCTAGCAGGGACCCAGATGGGCCTTTTTTCATTAGTAGGGAAAACACAACCGAACCCTCTCCCAGCTGTGAGTAATGGATCTGGGCCCCTCCACATTCCCGTTAGTGGGTCTTTCCATCTTACAAGTATAGAAGAATAAGTGACTGATGAGGACCAATGCTTCTGGAATGGAGAAAGCCGATCATTTTTTGAAAAATTTAAAATATTGAGTGTGAATAGGGCTTTCTTTAGCTGGTCATGGGGCGGCAGGGACTCCCCCTTTTGTTTTTGTAATTGAACTTTAAGAGTTTGGTTTTGTCTTTCCACAATGGCTTGACCTTTTGGATTGTATGGGATCCCAGTGGAGTGAGATATACTCCAGATCTGTAAGAAACTTTGAAATGGTTGGCTAGTAAAGCAGGGACCATTGTCCGTTTTAATTTGATCAGGGAGTCCCAGAGTGGCAAAGCATTGTAGCATGTGGCTTATGGCGTGTTTAGCCTTTTCTCCCGTATGAGCAGAGGCCCAGCAAGCGTGAGAAAAGGTATCCACGGAGACAAAGACATATTTGAGTTTTCCAAAAGGGGCGTAATGGGTAACAGCAGTCTGCCAAAGGTTATTGGACCATAGGCCCCGAGGATTGCTTCCTGATTTTTGCAAAGGCGGAACTTGGAGAAAAGGTTGGCACGAGCGACAAGCTCTAACAATCCTTTTAAGATCGTTAATGGGAACTTCAGGAAATTTATGGTGAAGTCCTCTCCAATTTGTATGAGTGAGGTCATGAAAATTAGTTGCCTCAGAGACGGTGAAAGAGTGGGAGGATGAGGCCAATTGGTCAGCGAGGCTATTACCCTCAGAAAGTATTCCGGGGAGTCCTTGGTGTCCCCTAAGGTGTTGAACAAAGAGGGGAGCTGACCGCTTTTTGAGAAGATATCTCGTTTCTATCATTAGGGGCGTTATGGGATTAGAGTCTAGGCGGATATACGCGTTTGTCAGGTTGGGGAGGAGATTGACGGCATAAAGACTATCAGAGAAAAGGTTAAGGGGGCCTTCTACCACCGATAAGGCCAGAGTAATTGCATACAACTCTTTGAATTGAGCTGATCCTTCAATTCTACGTAAAAGTTTTTGAGGGGTGGACTTTATTCCTTGATAAGGGGGAAAGATCACAACAGAGGCCCCCAATCTACCTCCATCTGTGAATATGGTGGGGAAGCTAGGGTCAGCCCGTGACAGGAAGGTTACAGGTGGCTTCCAGGAGAGCCTTCCAAAAGAACTCATCCATTTGTGAGGTCCATAATGGCAGTCCACCTTGCCCAAGTAACCCTCCAACGCTAGAGCAACTCGAGGGTTATTTTTCTGAAGCCAAGTAAAATCTTGAACCCGAAAAGGGATAATTAGGGAAAAGGGTTCCGCACCAAACAGTCTAATAGAAAGTTCTCTCCCTTTAATGATACAATCAGCTAGCTGGTCAACCATAGAGTAGACCCGTGGAGCCCCACCCAAGGACAAATGGACCCATTGAAGTGGTTCCCCTTCTTGGGCGAGCAGGGCTGTAAGAAGAGATTCCCCAGGGAAAATATACAGCATGATGGGATGGGAAGGATCATACCTTCGGAGGTAAGAGTTGTTAATTTTTTCTTGTACTTTTGTAAGGATTTGGATATGGTCCTGAGATAGGGTGACGGTTGATGACAAAGTTAGGCCTTTTAAGAGGTCAAAAAAGGGGGCGAGGTCTTCCGTGGAAACAGGAATCCAAGGTCTCATCCAATTGATTTCCCCCAATAACTTTTGGAGCTGTGGCAATGTATATGAGGACTGGAGTTGTAATTGAGGCTTTAGGGGGGATACTGAGTCGAGGGTTAATGTAGTTCCAAGAATTCTAAATGGGGGAATAGTTTGGATTTTATCGGGCGCCACCTTGAAATTGTGTTTTTTTAGTATGTTAAGGCATTTTTGGGTGAATTTGTTGAGCTGAACTTTACTAGGAGCTCCTAAGATAATATCATCCATATAAATGTAAAACAGGAGACTGGGGTCCCCTAAGAAGGAGGCAAATATCTGTAACATATAGCTTTGACATATTGGGGGGCTATTAGCCATTCCCTGGGGTAAGACTGTCCATTCAAATCTTAAGTCAGGGCTAGAGAAGTTAAGGGAGGGAAGTGAGAAGGCAAACTTTTCAGTATCCTCGGGATGCAGGGGAATAGAGAAGAAACAGTCCTTAATATCTATAATAGTTAAGTGGAGGTTAGAGGGAATAGCGGGAATCCATGGGAGTCCCCGCTGGGGGGTGCCAAAAGTTATCATTCTCTCATTAACTTTTCTGAGGTCTTGTAATAGCCTCCAGGACCCATTGGTTTTTTGTATGACAAACACAGGAGAATTCCAGGGGCTTAGGGACCTACGGAGATGTCCCAACTCAAATTGTTGGTTGACTAACAGGTGCAGTTGTTCTAATTTGGAAGCAGGCAATAGCCACTGTTCCACCCAAATTGGAGGTCCCGGGGCCCATTTTATTTTGGGGGCCTCCGGATGGACAGTGGCCTTTAGAATTGGGGGTACTGTTTGGAAGTCTGAGGGGCTTCCCCCCTTAACTTTTGAAAATATGGATCATCCCTGTAATTAGGGTGGGCCTTTGTTCCTTGTTCAAATTGTTGTTGATATTCTTCATTGTCAAGGATATCATCATAAAAGGCCTTGTGATCTGTAGTGATGTAGGCCTCGGCTTCCCCTAAAATATCTTGTCCTAGCAAATTGGCAGCAAGGCCTGGTACCACTAGGGGGCGGACTTCTCCCATGATCCCATCCGGGTCTTTCCAAGGGAGCCACTCCGCAGTCTCGAAAGAGGTGGAATGGCCCCCCACCCCCAAAAGCGGTGGGCCAGGTACTAGTCGCCAGGAGGGAGGAACCTCCTCCATTCGGAGCACGGTGCGATCTGCACCAGTGTCAATTAGGAACTTAAAGGTTTTACTCCCAACCTGAAGAGTCATTTTT
>NW_007733539.1:0-4230 GCF_000696425.1 Galeopterus variegatus
CCAAGTCAAGGGTTAAGATCCCCTTACCGGTCATCTTTAAAAAAAAAAAAAAAAGAAGCAGTTAGGCTTTGCTTTCGGTTACTTTACGCACTAAGTCAGGTTGCAGGTCATTATGTAAGGACTCAAGTACTGAGGCATCCTCAGGCCAAATTTAGTACAGTCTAACAATTCCCCTCTTTTGATAAACTTTTCGGTTTTGAGAGAGTCCAAAACCTTGGGCATTGACGCCACTCTTTGTAACCATTGTAAATGGACTTATTTGGCNAGCGTGGACCTGTGTGTGAGGGGTCTGGTGACCCAGCCTGGCATGTGAGGGGACTGGTGACTCAGTCTGTACAATGGGTTTGAAGGGTTTTAGCCCTAGCCCTGACAATACAAATGGAAAACTTAGTATACCTAAAATAATGAAACATTTTGGCTTGAGTTATGAAATGCCAGCCATACAATTGATGTAGCTATTGCCTCAACCTGACAACTGGCGTAGTCATGTAGCTTTACAATTGGCGTATTCGTGGCAGGATTCCAGGCAGGTAAAAAAACCCAGCAATTGGTGTCGTGGGTAGGATGCCAAGCAGGTAAAGAAGCAGCCGGCCCCTTGGCAGGGGGAGGGAATGTGGCTGCCCTTGTGTATGCAGTGCCTGATGGCAGCTTTCCTGTTGACTGGGGTCTGGGTGTTGCTCACTGTACTGCAAGCCAGCATGGACCAGAAACCTCATGAAGCAGCACAGTTTCGAGACTTGCAGCAGAAAGCAGACAGGTTGAAAATACGAATACATGCCCTGGAGGCTGAAGTACAGCAAGAGGTCACTCCTGCTTCTGACACTGAAGAGGTATGATGAACCCAATGGTGAGTTGGGGGAGACTGTGCATCTCCTCACACGACCTGCTCATCATAAAGTGAAGCACAAGCAGCCTATGGGACTGGGTGGACTGGTAGGCAACCCACAGGTGACCCAGTTCACTACCTATGTCCTGTATATGCAGGTTGAATTGGTTGGCTTGTGGAAAGAGTAAAGCAGCAGAAACAGGGAGAGCACCTGGCTGCTGCAGTTATGGTACCTAGGGGTGGATGTGTGATGTGCTCTGGAGAAGATATAGTAAACACATGTTGTATTTGTCCAAAGGAAAATGGCTTGGAGGGTGCCATTTAACCCTGAGAAAAGACTGAGAAAAGAATGCCACATGCAGATGGGCAGATGACCCAAGGATGGGTGCCTCTGCATAATTGCAAGTATGTTTTCACCTGGTGAAAAGGTGGAAATGTTAGTCTCCGTTACTATGTGCCTGTCTCTGTAGCAGCAGTTACAGGATAGCCGCAGATATGCACAGAGGCAGGGCAGCTACTCTTGCTGGACGGGGCAAATGCAGCTGTTTGAACTGTGTGGGTGAACGCTGCAGAACTGCCTGAGACTGTGTGAATAGCCAGTGTAAGGCAAGCTGATTCAAGTAATTCAGGAGCTGGGGATGGGGCAGCTAGATGCTAATAACCAAGACAATGAAAAGACCCTGAGGGAGTTTCAGAAGTCTGGAAGGATGCCCCACCCATCACAGGCCCTGAGGCCTAGGAGAACCGAGTTTCTCTGGAGGACAGACCTGGGGCACTGCTGCCCTTGGCAAACTGCTCCCTGCATCTCAGCCACTCTGGCTGGAGCAATCCTGCCTCAGCACCTCCGAAGAGCAAAAGCTGAAAACCTTGGTGGAATTCACATTGTGTTAAGTTTGCATGACAGCAGTATGTGAGAGCAGTGTAGGAGTGGCAGCCTCCACCTAGATTTTGGAAGATGTATGAAAAAGCCAGGGAACTCAGGTGGAGACCTGCTGCATGGGTGGAGCCACAGTGGAGGTCATCTACAGAGCAATGTGGAGCAGAAAAGTGGGGTCAGAGCCCCATGGAGAACCCCCACTGAGAAAATGTCTAGTGGAGCCAGGATGGCGGGACTGCCACCAGGAGCCCAGAACTGTGGGGCTGCTGGCAGTGTGCAGCATCAGCCTGGAAAAGCTACAGGCACCAGGGCAGCTCAAAGGGCTGTACTTGGTGGAGTTGTAGGAGAGAGGTTGCCCAATGCTTTGGGATCCCAGATGCCCCAGTGTGCTTAACATTTGCCCTGTTTGGGTTTTGGATTTGTTTGGGGCCTGTTTTTCCTTTCTATTCCTTCCTTTTGGAATGGGAATGTGTACCCAATGTCTGTCCCACTGCATCTTGGAAGTAGATAAACTTGTTTTTGACTCTTTACAGGTTCATACTTGCATCCCAGCTGCTCTGGCTGGAGCAGCCATGCCTTGGGCGGCTCCAAGTGTGGCTCATGCAGCAGCTCTGGAGAGCACAAGCTGGAAACATTGGTGGAATTCATGTTGTGTTAAGGCTAAAGGCCGGGAGAACTTGAGAGCAGTGGAGGTGTGGCAGCTTCTACCCAGATTTCAGAAGACATATGAAAAATCCTAGGGGACTCAGGCAGAGACCTGCTGCAGGGGTGGAGCTGCTGAGGACGTCCTCTATGGAGCAATGTGGAGCAGAGAAGTGGGGTTAGGACCCTACAGAGAGCCCCACTGGGGAAATGTCTGGTGGAGCCAGGATGGCAGGACGCCACCAGGAGTCCAGAACTGTGGGGCTGCTGGAAACATACAACGATGGCCTGGAAAAGCTGCAGGCACCAGGAGAGCCCAATGGACTGCACCTGGTGGAGCTGTAGGAATGAGGCTGCCCAATGCTTTGGGGGCACAGATGCCTCAGTGCATTTAATGTCTGCCCTGTTTGGGTTTCAGATTTGTTTGGGGCCTGTTTTTGCTTTCTTGTTTATTCCTCCCTTTTGGAATGAGAATGACCCAATGTGTGTCCCCCTGTATCTTGGAAGCAGATAAATTTGCTTTTGACTTGTACAGGTACACAGCTGAAAGAAGTTTTGCCTTTAGTCTCAGATGAGATGTTGGACTTTTGAGTTGGTGCTAGAACAAGCTAAAGACTCTTGGGACTGTTGGGATGGAATATGGAATATGCGAATGCAAAGGTCAGTTATCCTCACTAAGGGAACATTGTGGAAGATTCTGAATGCATAGACTGTATAGCAAGGGACCCTGAAGGGGTGGATTAAGGGAAAGTGAAGAAAAATGGCCAGGGCCCCTCAGATGTTCAGAATCTTACCGAGCATTTGCTGTAAAAATCCATGTGTACCCAGGTGTTCCTTGGTTACTATCTGATGTAATTGCCCGTGTGCACCCAAGTGTCCTGGGTTATGGCTCTGATCCATGGGGTCCCCTTGCCCCCAGGTGGGCCACAGGGAGGCCACTACTACTGCTGCTGGAGGCTGTTGCTACAAGCTGTTGCTGCCAGGGCCGCCAGGACCCTCTGGGAGGCCACCACTGCTGCTGGAGGCTGCTGGAGGCTGCTGCTGCTGCTGCTGCTGAGGACTGAGCTCATGTCATCTGCCTATGGCTCCCAGGATCTTTCCCAACTGCCTAGCATAGACCTGCATGTGAGGGGTCTGGTGACCCAGCCTGGCATGTGAGGGGTCTGGTGACCCAGTCTATATAATGGGTTTGAAAGTTCTGAGCCCTAGCCCTGACAAAACAAATGGAAATCATGAAATGTTTTGGCTTTTGTTATGAAATGCCTAGCTATACAATTAGTGTAGCTATTGCCTCAACCCAACAACTGGCGTAGTTGTGTAGCTTTACAGCAGCCCTCAGAACCAGAATAGGTTCTAAGACCTTCAGCCTGCAATGTGGTCAGCCATCGTGTATGGACAGAAAACAGAAGTGAGCTACAGAGACAGCTTAATTTCTTACAGCGTTGCATTTTGCCTGATTTGAATTGGTTGGCTGCCTGTTATGGACTGAAGCTCGGCTATTTGTTAACAAGACTATACTCCTAAATTAGTGTAGTGGATTGAATTATGTCTCTCCAAAACTCATTGAAGCTTGAATTGTATCCCCCATGTTTTATGTATTAAACTTAGCCCCCACTGTGACTGTTAAGAGGGTGGGAAATCCTACTATGGTAATTGAAAGGTGGGGTCTTGAAGAGGTGATTGGATTGCAGGACCATGCAGGAGCAAATGGATTAAAAATGATGGTCAGGGGTGTGGTTCTGAGGGATTTAAAAGAAGAGGAGAGTCTGTCTCTGCTCTCTCTGTTCCCACCATCTTGCAATGTGAGACCCCTGGGTCACTGTCGCCACCACTAGATGGACTTTGGACTTCTCAACCTCAGAAACTATAAGCAATAAATTTCATT
>NW_007733539.1:5028-14412 GCF_000696425.1 Galeopterus variegatus
GTCACTGTTGCCACCACTAGATGGACTTTGGACTTCTCAACCTCAGAAACTATAAGCAATAAATTTCATTTTCTTTATAAATCACCCAGTTCTGTGTATTTTGTTATAAGCAACAGAAGCAGTTAGGCTTTCGGTTACTTTACGCACTAAGTCAGGTTGCAGGTCATTATGTAAGGACTCAAGTACTGAGGCATCCTCAGGCCAAATTTATCAGCACCACACTTTCCCTTTTTTTTAAAAAAAAAAGATGACTGGTAAGGGGATCTTAACCCTTGACTTGGTGTTGTCAGCACCACGCTCAGCCAGTGAGCGAACCGGCCATCCCTATATGGGATCCGAACCCGGGGCCTTGGTGTTATCAGCACCACACTCTCCCGAGTGAGCCACGGGCTGGCCCCTCAGGCCAAATTTAGTACAGTTTAACAATTCCCCTCTTTTGATAAAATTTTCGGTTTTGAGAGATAGTCCAAAACCTTGGGCATTGACGCCACTCTTTGTAACCATTGTAAATGGACTTATTTGGCCTCAGTTTAGAATTCATAAAGTCACAGTGTCATGTCAATTGCGTAATTCTTTATGTTTTTGTTGATCTGGTCAAAGTGAGACTATAACACTCAATTGATGACTGCATAAAAACATTGAAGACTTGAGAGGATATGGCACCCCAGGGAGACTATTATGACAACTATGAAAAGAATGACACCAAAAGACTGATGTGTACTCCTTACAGGAGCCCCTGTGAACCAAGACAATCAAAATGAAACAAATCAAACCTCAGGCAGTATTGACAGTTCAATAGCATTTGGGGCTGGCTGGTTAGCTCAGGTGGTTAGAGCCTGGTGCTGCTCCAGGGTTCGATCCCGGTACTGGCCAGCCACCAAAAACAGACAAATGAAAAACAGTATTTGAGTCCTACTGGCCATAGTCTTTGTTCTGGGCATAATGGTGGTTAAGAACCACAGTTTGCTTTAAAGCAGCTTGATTTAAAGAGGTATTTAATTTTTTTTTTTTTTTTTTTGGTTAGCCTGGTAACATGAGTCATAGTAATCTGGAGATTCACTAAAAGAAACATAAAAATTAGAAAACCTTGGAATGGCGAAGCTTG
This sequence comes from Galeopterus variegatus, assembly GCF_000696425.1. NCBI lineage: Eukaryota > Metazoa > Chordata > Mammalia > Dermoptera > Cynocephalidae > Galeopterus > Galeopterus variegatus. The sequence goes on from NW_007733539.1 coordinate 6,134, forward strand.
CGTTTTACCACTTAGGATGCCCACCAATCAACCACTAACAGTTCCAATAAACATATTACATGTTCCTTTAGCTTGAGAAATTTTCTTAATGTATTCAGTGGCAGTGTCTAGAGAAATAGCAGTAATAGCAACCTTTTTTTTTTTTTTTTTGGCAGCTGGCCAGTACAGGGATTCAAACCCTTGATTTTGGTGTTACAAGGCAGCACTATAACCAACTCAGCTAACCAGCCAGGCTAAAGGAGGAAATTTTTTTTTGCAGTTGGCTGGTGCAGGGATTGAACCCTGGAGCTTGGTGTTATCAGCACCACTCTCTAACCAGCTGAGCCAACCAGCCAGCCCTTGTCAGTGACCTTTTAAATTAAGCTCTCTGTAGTAGTAAAATCAGGAAAAACTAAGTGCAGCACTTGGTTTTGCTCAGCACCATTCACAAGCCCCCAACTTGCAAAAACAGGAAATTTAAAGCCACATGATGTTTCATTAAATGTTTTTGTTGCTGTGATTAGGTTAATTGGGAAGGTCAGGGTATTGCTTCCGGTAAGTGTAGGAAAACAAGTAATAGTGATGTTTAAAATATCAAGGATAGCTTTCTACTCTTCTTTGGGGTTTCAGAGTGACTCGTTGGGAACACGAAGATGGATTGGCATTAATGGAATTGTTTCCTAATTTTTTTTTCATTAGCCCACAAGCTCAGCAATTGCTCTGGTTTCTTGCTAGAGCATAAACCTTTTCTAAAGTCATCTGAAGATTATGATCCCATGGGTTTTCCAGTGAGGAAAGGGGAGGGATTAGAACAACAGGAAATGGGAAAGAAAAGGGAAAAAGATAATGTTTTCAAAATGGCAGAGAAGTCTTGATCTGCAATCCTGGAAAATCTGTCTACATCTAAGATGTCATCTGCTTCTCGGGAAAATTTCCCTGGTCAGCTTTATCTTTAAGTCTCCAACAGACATACAATTTCGGGAGACTGAAGGGGCCCCATTTGAGTTGTCAGAGGTGGACCCAAGGTTCGAAGTCCTGAAGCTTTACTGCAGTGTGGGTGGTGAGAACTTGATATGCGATTTTCAACTGGGTTCAAAGGCAGTCTTTCTCTGATGTCGTTTCCAGGAGACCTGATTTTTAGGTTCTAGATTGTGAAGGATTTGATCTCAGTCAATAGATCACTGAAATCTTCTTTTACCTAATGAAAATACACTTTGGCATAATGCAGTAAAGTCTTGCAGTAATTAGTCATGTGAAAATTTGGAGAGCAGGAGATACATGAGGTTCTGTCATTTAAGGGCATAGGCCTTCCAGTAACTATTTCTTAAGGAGTCAATCTATAGTTCCCAGTGGAAGTGAATCTATTTGCCATTAAAGTTAATGGTAGTCTCTTTGGCCAAGGCAATCAATTGATTCAGTTAACTTTGCCAATTTCAGTTTTATTATTTATTTATTTATTGCCAATTTGAGTTTTAAAATGACGTTTGTCTTTTTAACCTTTCCAGAAGACTGAGGATAATAGGGACAACAGTAATGCCATTATATTTGTAATACCTTGTTTGACTGCTTTATATTTGCCCAGTAAAATGGGTTTCTTGGTTACTGGAGATTTCTCCAGGGATGCCCCATAAGGGAAATGCTTTCTAGTAACTTCTTAGCTACTGTCATAGCATCAGCTCTCCTACATGGGAAAACTTCTAGTCAACCAGAAAACTTGCAAACTATTACAAGAACATACTAATACCCATTGAAAGTGGCAATGGAATGAAGTTGATATGTAAATATTCAAATGGTTCATCAGGTAGTAGAAATATACAAATTGAATTTTTTATTGTCCTTCCAGGATTATGGGTTTGGCAAACCAAACATTGGTTATAAACCATTTTAGCAGTTCTAGAACAGTCACCCACCAATATTTTTTCGTAATTTGGATCATCTTGTCTATTCCATGATGAATTGTGGGGTGCAAAGATTTTAACAATGAAAGCTTCAAGGACTCAGGGGGACCAGGTGGCCATCCGGGTCCTCAGAGAGTCCACACTTAACACTAAATTTACATCCTTTCAGACATCAATTTTTTTCAAAGTCAGATGCATTGCATTGTGCATTAAATAAGTCGTCATAGGGGAATTGACTTAGATCAGTCTTATGGAGTTCATTCAAAATGCACACCCTAATCATTTCAGCACTAGCTAACTTTGCATGGAAGTCTGCTAGGGCATTCTCTTGATACTCAAGTTCAGTTTTTTAAGTATGGATTTCAATCTTAATAATAGCAATTCATGATGGCAACACGATAGCAGAAAGAAGTTCATTAATTTGGAGTCCATTTTTTGTTGCATGTGTGTGTTTCTTTTCTTATTTTTTATTTTTCTTCTTTTCTTTCTTTCTTTCTTTTTTTTTTCCTGTTTGGAGTCCGTTTTTAATTGGGGTCCCACCGGAAGTGAGAAACCTTCTTTGTTTCTATAACATGCCAAAATTGTGAACTACTCCAAAAGCATATCTGCTATCTGTATAAATATTAACTTTTTTATCTTTAGCTATACAACAAGCTCAGATAAGAGCAAAAAGCTATGCAGGTAAGGCTATTGGGGAAGGGTTCTTTTCTTTATTAACTCATTTTGGGTTGTAAGAACATACTCTGCCTGACATTTTCCTTCTGAGTTTTTGGCAGAAAACTCATCAACAAAAGGTACTGTCTCAGGATTATCTAATGGAGTATCTTGTAAATCGACATGAGGCACCACTAATTCTGATACTACCCCACACAACTGCGGTCTTCACCATCATCAGGTAGAGTTAGTAGAATAGCAGAGTTAAGTAAGTGGCAGAATTTTAGATGAAGATTAGGAGACAAAAGAAGAATTTCATAAGATGTTAGCCTACTTTTGAAAAGTGCTGAGTACAACTGGAATTTAATAAACTTTCCACTGCACGTGGAACTTGCAAAAAAATTTTTTGCCTAAAACCATCTCAGATGAGACCTATACAAATCTGGCTGCTGCTGCTACTGCATTTACACAATAAGGATACACCTTAGCTACTGGGTCTAATTGCAGGCTGTAATATACCTGTGCTTTCCCCCATGTTCTTGGATAAGAACTTCTACTGCCTGATTGTTAGGCTCATGAACAAACAAGGTGAAGAGTTTGGTATAATTTGGAAGTCTTAAACCTGGGGGCTGTTGTAAGGCCAGTGTCATTTGGTTAAAAGCCTGCTCATAACCGTCTTTCCAAACTAAAGGCTCTGGGCTGCCTTCCTAGTGAGCTCATGTAGTGGTGAGGCTATTAGAGAAAAATTTGCAACCTAAGATTTGCACTACTTTGCAAGTGTGAGAAAACTTCTTAATTGTCTTTTAGTTGTAGGCCTGGAAAAATTTGAATAGTTTTTATTCTCTCAGGAGAGAGGGAAATCCCTTCAGCAGTCAGATCATGTCCTAAATAGTAGACATTTTCTCTTGAAAATGGTTTTTCTATCAAAACCTTGTGACCTTTATGTGTAAGTTTCTGTAAGAGGTAAATTGAGTCTACTTCAGAGTATTCTTTAATGGGAGAGCATAACAACATACCATGTACATACTGAATAAGGACAGAATTTCTGGGAAATTTCAGGACTGCCAAGCCCTGATGTAATGCCTAGGCAATATAAGAAGGGGCTGCAGTGGCAAACCCCTGTGGTATTACTATCCAGTCGTGCTGTTGATTTTTCCATTTAAATGCAAACAAGTACTGACTCACTCAACCAGAACGCTACAGAAACCTGAGTGAAGGTCATTACTGTGAACTATTTTGAATTGGTGTGCACATTGGACAATAAAGCATTAGGATTTGGGACTATAAGAAACTTTGGTATCACAATTTTATTAACTGCTCCTAGGTCTTGAAAATATTTCCCATTTGCTTTTTTAACTGGTAGGATTGAAGTATTACAAGGACTGATAGACAGAATTGTAAGTCCTTGTTTTAAGTCTTCTACAGTTGGTGAGAATCCTTGAATTGCTTCAGGCTTTAGTGGATATTAGGGTAATTTAGGCAAAGGCTTAGAATGATCTATTTGGACTTTTATAGGCTCCACACTCTTAGCCTTTCCTGTACCAGTAGAGAAGAGGCCCACAAACGTTCAGGTATGTTGAAGACAGGAACACTATAGGTTTGAGTTCTTTTTTTTTTTTTTTTTTTTTTTTTTTTTGTGACCAGTAAGGGGATCGCAACCCTTGGCTTGGTGTCTCCCGCACCGCGCTCAGCCAGTGAGTGCACCGGGCCATCCTTATATAGGTTCTGAACCCGCGGCGGGAGCGTCGCTGCGCTCCCAGCACCGCACTCTCCCGAGTGCGCCACGGGGCCGGCCCTAGGTCTGAGTTCTAATCTTATCAACGTCTACCTGTAGTGAGCACAACAGTTCTGGTCTGGTGGAGTCAGGAAACTGATTATTTCTCCCTCTGGAGAGAACTTCATTTGCCCTGTTAGCTTAGAAAGTAAGTCTCGGGGCCGGTCTGTGGCTCACTTGGGAGAGTGCAGTGCTGCTAACACCAAGGCCACGGGTTCGGATCCTATATAGGGATGGCCGGTTTGCTCACTGGGTGAGCGTGGTGCTGACAACACCTAGTCAAGGGTTAAGATCCCCTTACTGGTCATCTTTTTTTAAAAAAATGAAAGTAAGTCTTGCCCTAGCAATTTTACTGGAGCAGCATCATATAGTAAAAAGGTATGTTTTTCTGAAAATGGCCCCAGTGTCAACTGGACAGATTCAGATATGGGAACCTCTTATACCTAATTCAAACCCCCCACTACAGAAATAACCTTTTTACTCTGAGGGATTTTTTGGCTTATTAAAGTGGGGCTTATGATAAGCCCCAGTATCTACCAGAATTGTGCAGGATTCCCAATTTATCTCAACTTTTGTTTCTCCTTCTTTATTTAAAGGTATTACCGAGGACAATTTACTGGAGAATCCTTTAGAGCCTCATTGATGTTGATTATTACCTACTGGGCTTCCTCTAGTGGGGAAACAGTCTGGTCTAAAGGGATGAGTCTTACTGGTAGACTAACATAAAGGTGGACAATCTCTCATCCAGCGTCCTGGTTGTTTGCAATGTAGGCAGACCTTGGGGTAAAGAATTTCTTATTCTAGTGTATTTTCTTCCCCCAGCTGTGGTTTAAAATAAGAATGAGGCAATGCCTTTGGTCTGAGTCCCTGAAATTGTTGCAATTGGTGAGACATAAGCCGGTTAGCCTTTGGGTGTTTTCTTGTTCTAGAGCCCTCTCAAAATGCTCAGCTAAAGCCACCAATTCAACCACATCTGTGATTTCCCACCCCACTTTATGTTTCTTAATTAGACTGCTAAGTTTGGAATGAAGTCCATTTATATGTATAGCATTTCAGTCCCTGCAGGAAATTCTCTTTGCTATATTTTGAGTCCAGAACGTTTCACAAATAGTGTTTCTAAACAAGCTCTGTAATCTGAAAACTGGTTTATCCTTTTTTTGTCTGCAAGATTGCATGATGGACCGATCAATGTTTTTGTGGAAAAAACTTTAGGGATTGGATTTTAAAGGTTTTCAGCAATTTTTCTAGCTCCTTTGGCCCTTCTCCTGAGGAAATTCCAGAAAAGTCTTCAGTATCCTCCTCAGGTTCTCTCCATTCTGCTGTCACCATCAATTTTCAAGCTTTACCGGGTCCCAATATCATGTGAATAAATTAGTAAAGGTCAGGAAGTCCTGAATTGTAAGCTCCCAGGAGGATTCTAAATTCCTTGATAAATTTTTGAGGATTTTCTCTGGGATTAGGGAAATTTCTTACAATGGCTCTAAGCTTAGCTTTAGACCATGGATTAACAGTGGTTATGGGAGGAAGGCTTGGTTGATCAAAGGGTCTCACTTTGTAAGGCATTTATCTAACTTCCTCTAAAGATAATTAAAAAATTATCTTTAAGGTGAAAAGGTTAGTGGAGTCAGGGTTTTGAGGTATAAAAGGATGGAGAGAAGGCAAGGTCAGGGTTGATTCGGTCAGGGTATAGTCCTCTTTTCTTACCAGGCCCAAGTCTGGCTGCCTGCCTCAAACAAAAACCCTGGCTTGGCTTGCCAAAATCTGTTACCCCGGGACATTCAGTTCCTGACTTAGGCTTGTCAAAATCTTGTCACCAAACCCAAGTCCAGCCACACCCAAAACAAATAACTCAAAAGTCAAATGTTGAAAATGGAAGTCAGCTTTAATTCAGGAATACTGGTGACCTGAAGAGAGATGTTAGGCTGATCCATCTCTCCAGTAAACCTGAAGGAGGATGGCCAGACTAAAATCCATTTCCCCAACTCGGATTTACTGAGGTGTTTTAAAAGAGGAGATTGAGGGAATGGAACGTGGGAAGTGAAAAGCAGGAGAGAGGGGGACGTGAGCTGTGGGTGCTCCATGCAAGGAGCCAGGTGCAAGGTCCTGCCAAGGCTCCATTTTGTTCCCGTCCTTGCTGTTATCTCAGGGTCCTGCTGGAGGGAGGAAATCCACATAGCTTTACTGATGTCTTCCTTGGTTTCTCAGGGTCTGGATAGTATGTGCCTCACGGCAAGTTTGCAGCTCCAGGATGGCTGGAAAACAACTTTATATTTACATAAATGTCATCTTGCTCCATAACCAAGGTTCAAAATATCAAATAACCATGGGAAAAGAGGGAACACAGAGAAATGCATGCCAAGAAAAAACTTTTAAATTTTCCTACAACCCAGGTGGTTTTAGGTTCCAACATGGCTTCAGCCCTGCTCACTCCAACACTTTCATCTTGTCCTCAGTGTGTTGCTTAAGCTTTTCATTTGCTTTCTGTAAGGTATCTTTTAGGGAGGCAGGTTTTGATTAATTTAATTGTTTATATGCCTCTGCATACCAATTTAAAAATGCATCCCATTGTTCTTGTGGGGTTTCTGATCCTTTTCTAGTGAGTCCACAAGTTGTTTCAGATAAAACAGTTTTATCTAAATTAAAACTATCTCACAGTAGCCATGTGATTCTACATTGTTCTTAGTAAGATTAACCCATTTTTACAAAAATACAGAGGTCTGGGCCCATCATTTTAACACATAAAATTAGCCAGAGTCCAAGAAGATAAAGTCCCAGACTCCTTGGATTGTGACAAACCCATTATCAAAAATACCTACCTGAGGCCTCTGTACTGGATCAAATCTAATTAATTATTGGATCCAACCCAATGTTGGACCCAGTCCAGCAAAGTGGGAAAAAATTTTTTTCTAACTCAGCTCAAAACACAAATTAGTGGAGCTTGGAACGTGAGAGAAAACTTGCCATGAGCTCCAGTTGCTGCGAGAGATAGCGGGCACAACGGGCCCTGGCGAGTGCCTGTGCATGGTCACTCCGTGCTCCCGAGGGTTCTTAGAGTTCTGCTTCAGGTCTCACCAGGGCCTCCAATGTGTTAAAAGGAAAAGCCTTAGGCAAGTTAAATTTAACAGAGTTTAATTGAGTGGAGAACGATTTGTGAATCGAGCAGCCCTCAGCATCAGAGCAGCTTCTAACGACTCTGGCCTGAAACATGATTTTCAGCATTTTCAGACAGAAAATGGCAGTGAGGTACAGAGACAGCCTAATTGGTTACATTATGGTGATTTGCCTTATTTGAATTTGGCTGCCTGCGATTGACTGAAGCTTGGCTGCTGTAATTGACGAGACTCAGCTATTTGTTACAAGAGTATACTCCTAAATTAGGCTTCCAGTTACTGTAAGTACAAGTCAGATTGCAGTTTGTTACATACAGACTCGAGTATGGAGGCATCCTCAGGCCAAATTGACTTTAGTTTAACCAAAGTGCGGAGAAACATAAAGAAGGTGGCATCATAAAACTGGAAGGGATCTTACAGCTGAGCTTCCAACAGCCACGCTGGCCACATTTCAATGCTCAGTCACCACGTGTGGCTGCCACGTTGGGCGGCGCAGACGGAACACTTATACCTTTGCAGGAAGTCCCATCAGACAGCGCCGTCTCAGAGAACACCTCGGGCACAGGCCTTACTTTACAGATGAGTAACTAAGTCCTAGAGGACATGTAAGTTAACCTAGCTGAAGAGAGCAGCTAGCACGTAGCAAAACCAGGGCTGGAAACCAGAGTCGTTACATTCCACCCCTGTGCTCTTTCCCTGGTGCGCCACTGCCTCATGGTAGCTCCAAACTGGGAATGCCACAGGGGGGTTTGGCCATTGTAGCTTAAAAATGGGGTCAGAGAGGGCCAGCCCGGTGGCGCACTGGATAGTGCGCCGCTTGGGAAGCGCGGCGGCGCTCCTGTCCGAGGGTTCGGATCCCACATA
>NW_007733539.1:14683-25127 GCF_000696425.1 Galeopterus variegatus
GGAAAAAAAACAAAAAACAAAAAAAAAAAAAAAATGGGGTCAGAGAAATAAAGGAACTGACCAACTCTAAATGAAACTGTAGCTAGTTCAGTAACCATGTTGTGTGCCTGCCACTACCAGGAACTTGGTTCTAGATACAAAGTTTTAAAAAACCAAACGGATCCCTGTCACAATGGGGAATACAGACTGGGAAATACTCGCTTTCAATCCCATGTGTCATGGCAAACACAGAGATAAGCCTGCAGCCCAGCCTGGGTGGGGAGGGTGGGGGAGAGTGTTTTGGGGCACACTCGGTAGAGGAGACAGCATGGAAGTAAAGACGGCGGGAAAGGAGAGGGAGGGAGCTGCAGAGCCCAGGACATGGAGGAGTGGACGGGGCGGCGGTCTCGGTGGCTCCTTTGACCCAGGCTTCAGTTCCACTCGCCAGCAGACAGCACCCAGTCCATACTCAGGGCAGACTGCTGCCTCTCCCCTGGCCACCCCGCCATGGAAGGCCTTGCTCAGGGCAGGGTGCCCAGGACCCTCCCTCCACCCCAGCCGGCTCAGTCTGCTGCTCAACCGCCACACCTGCCTCCCCCCACGACACTGTTGTCCACAGAGACACACACTTCTGGGGCCTGCGAACCAGCCTCGACTCCTCTCTCTCATGCCGTATGTCCAACCTGTTGCCAAACTCTGTTCCTTATCTTTAAAAGTTCTAGAACCTGGGCTGGCCTGGTGGCGCACTGGAGAGTGCGCCGCTTGGGAGCGCGGAGGCACTCCCGCCGAGGGTTCGGATCCCATGTGGAGACCGGTTCCCGCTCACTGGCTGAGCGCGGTACGGGCGCAACACTGAGGGTTGAGATCCCGTTACCAGTCAGTAAAAAAGACAAAAAGGAAGAAGAAAAAAAAAAAAGTTCTAGAACCTGCTCCATTACTAGTACCATCTTTGCCCTGACTTCCATCATCTCTTTTTTTTTTACATTATTTTAATTGAGATATAAAACACATGCCATAATATTCATCATTTTAAAGTGTACAATTCAGTGGTTTTTAGTATATTCACAAAGTTGTGCAACCATCACCACTATCTTATTCTAGAACGTTCCCATCACCCCAAAAAGAAGTATATGATCCACTTGACTCTAGAGCTGTATAAATACAATCATATGGCAGTGAAGATTCATTCTTGGGTTGGGTCTATGGTTATTTTAATCCAAGATACAGCTGAACACCATATCTTAGATCTAAAATCTCATACAGTAGGCCTTAAAATGTAGCCAACATAAGCCTGTGAGTTCTCGGTAAAAGTGTCATATTCAAAGAACCAACAATTTGCCAGAAAAATATAACAAAAAAGAAATTCAAATTGTATTTGGATTGTGAATACTAATACATTGCTACTTTTTTCCTTGTGATAGTAGCATCAAACATCAAGAAGTGGAAAGAGTTCTGCATAGACTGGAGTCCTGCTGAGTAGCTCTGTGCTCTGGGGAGGGTAAGGAGGCAGGGTATCTAGCTCTGCTTTCTTCACCCTGATGTCACCATTAGAGTTTGAAGACCCCTTAACAATTAGCCACCATCAATTTCCTTCAATAGTTTTCTAAATGTTTGTACCAGTAAATTCTGGGTGATTGAATGCATTGGAGAAGCTTAATGTCTTTGAGCCTCAATGTCTCCTGACATACAAGGTACTTCAAAGAGTTCATGGAAAAATTGAATTGAAAGATATCATGACTCTTTCCATGAACTTTTTGAAGTATCCTTGTATTTCATATTCTGTTAAAGTTATAAGCATCTATGTTCTAAGATTTGTATGGAATATAGATAATAGATTAAAATTTTAGTGACAGATGAATCTTGATGATTATGTAGGAATTTTTCCATATGCTTATAAGCATCTATGTTCTAAGATTTGTATGGAATATAGACAATAGATTAAAATTTTAGTGACAGATGAATCTTGATGATTATGTAGGAATTTTTCCATATGCTCGATGTCTTTCATGGCTATCTTGGCTTCAGCAGAATGGCAGCATTACACTTAAAGACAGGATCTATTTTGACAGTGTTTCTATTAATGCATTCTGTGCTATCCACCACAGCCCCCTAATTCACTTCATTTTTGGCTTCAGAGCACAGGTGTCTGTGACTCAGGAAGGCGGATAGCAGCCCACAGGAGGGCAGACATGGCTGAGTAGTATGTATCTCGAGAGAGGAGAGCAATTCCTTAAAGAAAGAAAGGTAAATGGCTTGAGCAGGACAACAGGAAGAGAGAAAAGCCAATAGTTGCTCTGAGCTCATGGAACTTGGGAATAAGTGTGAAAGAATTAGCAGGACTTGCTCTAGAGGACTGCAAGGGAAGCAGTATCCTCAGGGAGAGATAGGAGGCAGAGCAAGGAAATTAGGATGAAATCTGGGAACAAAGAGGGTTTCAATTACAGGGTAAGAAAGATTTGAGAGGGCTCATTGCAGAGGAAAGTTGGAAAGGGAAATGCACTGGAAGGAAGAGCAGAGTGAGGCAGTGAGCATCTCATGGGCATGACCATCGTGAGACAGGCATGATGTTTATCCTCTCTACCTTCACCTCCATCCCTGCTCCCAAGGGCAGCTGTGTTGCTAGAGTGAGCAGCCATGTCCTCTTCTCCAGAGATAGCACAGAGCCGCCTCCCACCACCTAGATTGCGGTTCTGAGGATAGATGCTTCCCTCAGGCCTGAAGGCACTGCCAAGTGAGGATCTTGCCCTCGGAAGACTCAGCTCCCAGGAGCACAAACTTCCCACTTAGGTCAGCAAACAAATATGATGTACTGTCCCCGAGTGTTCCTTGCATCCTGCCACTCCACAAAACCATCCCCTGGCAACCGAGCACATTAGTTGAGATTACAGATTTTAGAATGAGTAGGACCTGATATTTAGCAGCCATAAAACTCTCCATAGGTAAGTTATTAACTGTTCTAACCCTTGGTTTCCTCATCTGTAACAGGGGGATGATAATAGCTCATTATAATAGTACATGATCTCTTGGATTCAGAGCCTAATTTGGACCTCTTTTCCTGGTTCTGGCAGTGGCACTCTTCCAGAATATGGAAGTATTGGCCTTCCAGCCTTGGACTTCCAAACCTTGCATTAAGAAGCACCCTGAGGTTGGTCGTCGGGGAAGATAGCAGAGTAAGAAGCACCAGAAATCCATCTCCCCATCTAAACAGCCATTGCACTGGCAGAGTCTTTCTAATGTAACTATATTGGAACTTCAGAGTCTACCGAAGGCTTACAACATCTCAGGGAAGACTTGGATTAATTTTGGTTAAATTGTGGCTAATTTTGGTCAATTTCAGCTCTTAGCATGTAGCAGTCCCTACCCACCAACTCTGTAGCAGGCAGCCAAGGCATGTGTACCTGGAGAAGCTTGTAGGAAACAGGGTGGGCAATGAGGACCCTATCCTCCAGATAATAGGAATCTTTGCTCTGATCACTGATTTATGCTTCTAATCATGGTGCAGACAGAGGTGGACAGCATTTTTGCAACCTTCACTACCAGTTTTACAAACACCATTCCCTCCAGCTGAAGCAACTTCCAGGAAGAATTAAAGGGCCAGTACCTGTTTCTATAGCCTATTCTTTTTTCCTCTTTATTTTTCCCTTTTGGGAATCAGATATTTAGGAGTGAGGACATTCAAAAGCACCCACATATGCAGGGGAATTTAGAAAGTCATTGCACATGCCCAGGGAAAGGTACAGCCTCACAAAAGACCTGGAAGATCCTTAAGTTTATACCTGGGGCTGATCTCCAGCACAGAGACACTCTACCAGGAAAAAAAAAAAAAAGGCAAAGGAGAGAATCTGAGTTCCAGAGTTACACAGTTTTCAACCGAAAAAATCATAAGGCATACAGACAGGAAAGTATGGCACATGCAAAGAAAAATATCAACAGATATTTTCCTGAGAAAGACCGGATAACGGACCTACTAGATAAAGACTTTAAAACAACTTTCTTAAAGATGCTCAATGAGCGGGCCAGCCCGGTGGAGCACTGGATAGTGCGCCGCTTGGGAAGCGTGGCGGCGCTCTCGCCCGAGGGTTCGGATCCCACATGCAGACCGGTTTCCGCTCACTGGCTGAGCGAGGCGTGGGAGCGGCACCGAGGGTTGCGATCCTGTTGCCGGTCCCCGGTCGGGTGCGGGGGCAACACTGAGGGTTGCGATCCGTTGCCGGACATGGAAAAAGACAAAAGACAAAAAAAAAAAAAGATGCTCAATGAGCTAAAAGAAGATGTAGACAAAGTCAGGAAAATGTATGAACAAAATGAAAATATCAATAAAGAGAAAGCCTGGCTGTTTAGCTCACTTGGTTAGAGTGCAGGGGTAATATCAAGGTCAAGGGTTCAGATCCCTGTACTGGCCAGCTGCCAAATAAAATAAAATAAAATAAAAAATAAAGAGATAGAAAACATAAAAATGTACCAAAAAGAAATTCTGAGCTGAGAAGTATGATGACTGAAATGAAAATTTCACTATAGGGATCCAAAAGCAGAAGCGAGCAGGCAGAAGAATCAGTGAACTTAAAGATGATATAATTGAAGTTCTTAAGTCTAAGGAATAGAAAAAAAAAGATTGAAGAAAAGTGACCAGGGCCTTAGCAACCTGTGAGACACCATTAAGTGGACCAACATAAACATTGTGGAAGTTCCAGAAGAAGAGAGAAGAAATATGGTTGAAAACTTCCCAAATTTGATAGAAGACATGAACATACATGTCCAAAAAGCTCAACGAACTCCAAGTAAGATAAACTAAAAAAACCCATATCAAGACACATTACAGACACACTACCCAAATTCAAAGACGAGAGAATCTTGAAAGCAACAGGATTATAAGCAGATTTCTCATCAGAAAACTTGGAGGCCAGAGGCAGTGGGTTGATACATTCAGAGTGCTGAAGGAAATAACTGTCAACCAAGAATCCTGTATCCTTCAAAACTGAGGGAGAAATTAAGACATTCCTAGACAAACAAAAGCTGAGGGAGTTTGTTACCACTTGACCTGCCCTGCAAGAAGGCAGTTCTTGAGGTTGAAATGAAAGAACACTAGACAGTAACTCAAAGCTATATGAAAGAATAAAGATCCCTGGCAAAGGTAAATAAATACATGGACAATTATAAAATAGTGTTGTTGTAACCTTGGTTTATAATTCCACTTTTTGTTTTCTACATGATTTAAGAGACCAATGTATTAAAAAAAAAACAAACCCAGCAATTATTAGTCTATATGTCTGGTCACACAATGCATAAAGATGCAATTAATAACTGAAAGGGTTGGGGACAGAACTGTACAGGAGAAGAATATTTGTACACTATGGAAGTTAAGCTGGTATAGTGTTATAATTTTGAGATGTTCAGTTTTGCAAGATGAAAAAAGTTCTGCTGATGGCTGCACAATAATGTGAATGTACTTAATGCCGCTATACTGTACACTTAAAATGGTTAAAATAGTTAATTTTGTTATGCATATTTCACCACAACTTTAAAAAGTAATTTTTCTAATAAAAAAAAGAGTCTCCCTCTGCTCTCCAAGGGGCCTCTTCTTACCCACTCTGTGCTTCACTTCTGCCCACTTCACTTTTGAAAAGGAGAGTATAAACTCATTTTTGAACTTGCTCCCATTAGCTGCTTCCGTTTACTAAAGAGTAAAGCTTTTCTTTCTTTCTCTTTTGGCCATTTCTAGAAGAGATACATACGCTACCAGCCACTCCCTCTTGATCTTATGGATGCAAACAAAAGCTGTATTATGATTATATATGACATAAACACAGGCAAGATATTTTTACTTCCTTTGGTGCTTGTGTAGTACTAGCTGTTTTGGATATGAATTGGTTAATCAGTCATCCTCTTGGAACCTCTACAGATGGTGGGGATGGGGAAATTTTTTAATGGCATTAAACAGGAAATGTCATGATGACCTGTTTCTGACAGAATGAATTCTCGTGCTCAGCTCCTACCCCTAATCAGGAAGTTCTTTTTCCTACCAGGGAGTGAGCCAGATAAACCCTTTCCTCCACCCCAGTCCACTGACAGTTCCACAGAGTGCAGATCTACAAGGGAATGGCTGGGTGTAGGGTAGCGTCTCTTACTCAGCCCCAGGGCCAAGAAGACGGTGTTGAGGGGACAGGAGTGGGCAAGGAGAGGAGAGTGGGATGGAGAAACAGAAAGGGAGAGAGAGAGAGAGATGGAAAAAGGGAGGGAGGGAGGGAAGGAGGGGAAAAAAGACAGAAGTGCTATGGTCTGAATGTTTGTGTCCCGCCAAATTCTTATGTTGAAACCTAACCCCCAATGTGATGGTATTAGGAGGTGGGGGCTTTGGGAGGTGATTAGGTCACAAGGGTGGAGCCCTCATGAATGGGATTAGTGCCCTTATAGAAGAGGCCCCATAGGGCCGGCCCGGTGGCGCACTGCTACAGTGCGCCGCTTGGGAAGCATGGTGGCGCTCCCGCCGAGGGTTCGGATCCCACATACAGACCAGCCGCTCACTGGCTGAGCGAGGTGCGGGCGCAACACCGAGGGTTGCGATCCCGTTGCCGGTCCCGGTCCGGTACGGGCGCGACACTGAGGGTTGCGATCCATTGCCGGTCAGGAAAAAAGACAAAAAGGAAAAAAAAAAAAGCGCCAGGATGAGAAGTGAGCAAGGCCTCGGGCTCCTGCACCGACGCGGCTCTGGTGTCCCTGCCCGGTGCTCTCCGCCCGCCCTGTGTTGTCCCCGTCGCCGTGTGCTGGGGATCGTTCCACATGAACACACGAAGAGCCACCCAATGTGCGAGGCTGCACCCCTAACCGAAGTTGCAGAAGGACCGTAACACGCCGAAGCTGTCCCCTTTCTAGAGGACATGTGAGTCGTGTCCGGTCTTTCCCTATTACAAACAGTGCTTCAGTGATGTGTGTGCGACTCAGGAAAGTATGGAGGCAAGTGCTAGAAACAGTTGTTATGTCAAAACTATTGGCTGTGACAATGGTGATAGATGTTGTCATATCGGGAATGTTTTCCCTGTGTTTCGATTGTATTTTTGGTTTTATTATAATTTTTGCCATGAAGAAATGTCGGATTTTTGTGCAGGTAAATTTTTATGTTTCGTTGGTAAATTCATGTATGGCACTTGTTTGTATTTCTTAAGTCAGATTTTCTTTTTTAAAAAAATTTTTATTGAATCAAAATTGATTATACATATTTTTGGGGTTCAATGTTGAGATATGTTGATCAAATCAACATCACCAGCATATATATATTGTTACAAGTCATACATATTCTTTATGCCCTTTGTCCAATCTCTCCCCACCTCCCTCTTCCTCCCCCTCCCCCCTCTAATTACCCTAGATTTCTTCTCTCCTTCTGAAAGAGTAATGGTTACTCCGTTGATTTGTTGCCTAGATGATCTGTCCAATGCTGAGAGGTGGATCAGGTCCCCCAATATTATTGCAGAGCAGATGCTTCTTCTGTCACTCTGAAATGGGCTTTGTGGAGAGAGACAGCCTCTTCTTTTCTTTATATCTGGTGGTGACTCTCCTTGTGTCAACGCACTCCAGTGGCTGGCAGACCATCTGCATGGTGGTTGTGGCATCTCCGCTTTCATAGCAGCCATGGTTATTGTGGTGGCTGTGGTGGGCCACCCACATGGAGGTGATGTTTTTGACATGCTCCTTGGTGCTGGTGGTGTGCCTGGTTGTTGGGGGGGGGGTTCCGGTCCCAGATCCATCCCTTGGGTTCCTGGGTGGGCCCTGAAGTGCTGGTGTGGTGTGCTTGGTTGAGGGGAGGGGGGTCCAGTCCTCGGCCCCATGCCTTGGGTCCCTGGGCAGACCTGAGGCAATGGTGTGTCTGAGCCAGAACTAATTTTTTTGTCCTTTGCTTACTTCTAATGTGGGGGAACTTCCTGTTGGGACCAGTACTTGAGCTGTGTGTTTGAGCTAAATTGTTGCTTTCCTGCTGTTTCCCTAGGGAAGGCTTTTTGTGCAGCTCAGGGTTTAATGGTTGACGTTATAGATACTTCTGGATCTCCAGAGACTCGGTGCACCTGGGTTGTGTAGAAACTCTGATCTGGGCTTGAGTCTCTTCATCAAACTGCACCCCATGCAATTCTGTTGTCAGGAAGACCAGTCTCCTCTGAGTGGTCCTTTGCTGATTGGGATGCATGTCAGCTGTCCATGCTGTGCCCCAGCGTTCCCCTGGTGGGCACGTCTCTACCACTGCCCCTGCTGCAAACACTTCCCATGGGATGGGCCATGCACCAGTCCTTTGTGATGACTCACCAACCTCTGAGTGGCTCCATTTTTTCAGTTGTTGTGGCTCCTTGCTCCTATGTGGATCCACGGGAACCCTATTAGTGGTCTTGCTGGCCTGGGGGCCCTCTTCTCCCCTGCTGCCTCCAAGCAACTCCATCCAAAGGGCACAGCTGTGGCTTTTGCTGGCTCTTGCTCTGTGTGATCAGAAGTTCCAGCCTTAAAGCAGCCACGGCATGAAGTGGTCAGAGCAGTTTTTTCTCTCTCTCATCGTGGCTTCTCCTGCTTTCATGCACTCCATAGGTCTCTCCTCCTCTTCCCCTGAGCTCTAGTGGCCCCAGCTCGGCTGTTGTTGCTTTTTTATATAGTTGTAAATTGGTTGATTTCTGGGAGAGAGTGACGCTGGGGACCATCCATTCCACTGTTTTGACTGGAACTCTCTCTTGAGTCAGATTTTCAAGAATTTTTTTGATTTCCTGTTTAATTTCTTCTTGGAGCCATAGGTCATTCAGGAGGCTGTTATTTATTTTCCATGTATTTGTATAATTTCCAGAGTTTCGCTTGTTAGTGATAATCTAGCTGGAATTTATTTTGAGAATTAGAATTAAGGGAGAGCCTCTCTCCTACCCCATAGCAAACTAGTTATACCAGTAGTATTTATTAAATGATTCGTATTTTCTTTACCGATTTTTTTTCCCAAGAAAATGTAATTTTGTTAATATTATTTTTTACATTCTAGGATGTTGTTGCAGAGCAGTTGGGAGGGAGGGGGAGGAGAAATGGGTAGGAAATGGGATGGAAGAAGGAGGAAGGAGGAGGGGCAGGATTGAGGCCTGTGGCACCACTCTCATTCCCACAGGGGACAGTGGGGGGCTTCCAGCGGTGGCTTGGTCATTGCTGGGCTGGTTGCATGTGTCAGAGGGGTATGGTCGAGGCCCTTGGCCCCCCACCATCCCAGCTCTGGAGAGCCCAGGGTGCTTCCTGCAGTGGCTCAGTGGTCACCACTGGGCTGGCTGCCCATGTTGGGGGGTGTGGCCGAGGCCCTTGTCCCCCACCCTCAGGATTAGCTGTGGGTATAGGGGGGCATTGTTGAGGCCCCCGACCCTCCCCCCTTTCTGGCTTGGTAGCCCTGGGACTTCCAGTCCTTCTAGGTGTTATAGTTGCTCTTTCATGAAATGAGACCTTTACTAGTTAATATGAAACTTTGTCTCTGGTTGCAGGTACTTTGTTTTTCTTTTATTTCTGTGTTGGTTTACTTGCTGTTCACACCATTTAAACTCTGTGCTTGAACTAATTTGTTGTCCTGTGCTTGCTTCTAAAATGGAGGAACTTCCTGTGGGGACCAGCACTTGAGCTCTGTGGTTGAGCTAAATTTTTGCTTTGCTGCTTATTCCGTGGGGAATGCTGTTTGTGCAGCTCAGGTTTTAATGATTGACTTATAGGTACTTCCAGCTTTTGAGAAATCCAGTGCACCTGGGTTGTGTTGAAACTCTGGTCTGCGCCTGAGTCTTTTCATCAAATTGCACTTCATGCAATTCTTTATTCCCGACCAGTTTCCTCTGAGTGGTCCTTCACTGATTGGGGGGCAGATCAGCTGTCCTTGCTGTGCCCCAAAGTTCCCCCCAGTGGCCTGTCTCTCCCACCACCCATGCTGCAAACACTTCACATGAGATGGGCCAAGCTCCGGTCCCTTGTGATTGACTCACTGGCCTCTGAGTGGCTCCTTTTTTTTCAGTTGTTGTGGCTCCACACTTCTGTGTGGGTCCATGGGACCTCTATTAGTGGTCTTGCTGGCCTTGGGGCCAACAAGGCCCTCTCTGCCCCTGTGGCCTCCAAGCAACTCCATCAGAAGGGCACAACTGTGGCTTTTGCCAGGTCCTGCTCTGTGCACTTAGCAGCTCCAGCCCGGATGCTGCCAGGGCTCTCGAAACAGCCAGAGTGGTTCTTTCTTTCTCTCAACGTTGCTTCTCCTGTCTTCGTGGACTCTGTAGGTCTCTCCTCCTCTTCCCCTGAGCTCTAGCAGCCCCGGCTTGGCTGTTGTTGCTTTTTTATAGTTGTAAATTGTCCATCCATCCATGCATCTTATTGGTTCCATCTCTCTGGAGAACCCTGACTAATACAAATGCCATTCATTCATTAATTCATACACACACACACACACACACACACACACACACACACACACACACATTTATTTATTTATTTA